>NC_142808.1:27292201-27491589 GCF_049724085.1 Artemia sp. Qi Xiang Cuo | reverse complement strand
TAAACACGCTAATGATTGGGTTCACCTCCTAGTCAATACCTCGCTCTTTAAGCCAAAGATTTTTTACTACTTTCATAAGAGCTATTTATTCTAATCATCAACCTTTGTGATTAAGGGGTCATTTTTACAGAATTGGAAAAAAACTCGAACTTTAGCTTAAAGAGCAAGATATTGCCTAGGGGTGAACCCCCTAATATACGTATTAAAAATCTATAAATATATAAGTTCATTACGTAAGTTAATTCGTAAGTTATGTATATTTATTAGTAATAAAACGTTCGTAAATAAAATTAAACAAGTTCCGAGGAAGCCATTTAACCAAATAAAAGTAAAATTAATATGCCAATTTTGTTTTAATTATTCATGCATGGTGAGCCAAAATAAAAACCTGCATTAATTCAAAAACGTTCAAAAATTAAATAGAGAAAAACAAGTTTTTTTTTTAACTTAAAGTGAGGAACGACTTTAAAACTTAAAACGAAAATAACTTAATATGTATATGACCGGGACGTCCACATCCACACCCCCTTTATTATATAGAAACATGTTTTATGAATAATGCATCTTTTTTTTTTAAACCATAAAAAACTGTATATACCAGAGTGAGGCCGGGAGGAGGGGGACCGCCCCCTTTCATTTACGGCCTAATGTCTGTTCGGGTTAAGTTTTACCCTCGTCCAGGGCGTATATTTAAAAAAAGAATGTTTTTTTTTTTTAATATAATTAATAATTGAAACAAAAATTATTTTTTTAATTTATGGTATAAATGATAAACATCACGTAGATACGAGCATCAGCTTTCGAATGAGCCATTAAACGTCAATCTAAAAGTGCTGGTAGTCCACTAGCCCCAGCTTTTCCACTTGAGACATTGCACCAAAAGTGCCGTTTTTAGTGCCGTTTTTAAGTTGATGATGGTTGAATTTATATGAAAAACGTAGATATGAGTAATATCTTTTATACGAGCTACTAAAAATCTCTATAGATACCTGCGATACCAATACGCCCAAAAATAATACGTCCGATACCGATACACTGTGCAGCCCTTTCCCCAGGGGACTTGGAGGGTCATAATATCACCAACACCAAATATATTTGACTCTAGCAATGTCTCTTGTAAGTGTCAAATCTACTAAGTATCTGATGTAAGCACCCCATTCTTTAATTACCCGTGAGGTATTCTTAAGCATCGCAATACCTTTACGCTAATACCTCTTCGCAAAAAATTCGCAAATCTCGTAAACTAAAGAAGTAATTACATCACTGTTGCTAGCTCTATCATTAATCTCCAATATTGTAAATGCACCACTCATTTTTTTCCTCTACTAATATCCTTGCAAATAAAAACTATTCTCTTTAAATTCAAGTCTCCTACTAATATGAATTGTAAAGAAAACTAAAAAGATAAACTGGTTTTTCCAACATGGATCCAACCTAAAAAAAAACTTGTATATCATGAAATAGAAATTCAGTGAATTGTGTCAGAAAAAACTTGAACCAGAACAGATTATATCCAACCTGTTTGGTACGGGCGCGCACGCACAGTATATACCTTCAAGCAAATTCCATATGATATTTCAAATTACTATAGCTTCTATAGAAATGATACCTCTTTGCAAATGACCCTGGTAACCCCAATTCGTTGAAAACTTACACACATGTCTATGCCTTCAGGCGTAGGTTTGCGTTTAGGTTTCTAACCTTTATATGACTTACTACTAATTACCCCTCGAACAAATCTCACGGGAAGGCTATCCCTCTCTCTTGTGTACTTGAATGATTTTGACCGTTCTTTAAGATGTTCACATAGCTACTTCTTGCGGTTCCTCTTCGACCCAATCTAAATGGCGAGGCATACTAAAAGTTAATAAAAATTTCTAAAGTTTAAGATTGAAAATCATGTTTTACTCCAATAGCGAAAAACTCCCAGAGGATCTAGTAAATTTTACTTAACTAGGAAACACAAATCTTTATATTGAAGAACTAAAGGTTTTAAAGTTTCTATCTATAGATATCTAGGTACAAAAGACAGGAAATCTGTTGCAATACAAAAAAGTCTTACTTGCAAAACTTGATCTCCAAATCTTAAGCCCCCCATAGCTGCTGGAGAACCAGTTTGAACAAAACTCACAAAGATGCCTTTACTAATTGGTTGAACTCGAAGCCCAATTTTTCCTGCGAGGTCTTTGCATAATAGAACCTGAAAAAAAGGCATGAAGTAAAAATGTCAGTTATACAGGGAAACAACTTTGAAATTAAAGTGACGCTAGAAGTCACCCCACCTTATAAAACTCTCTTCATTCAACTCTTGTTCCGTTACTGAGGAATTAGAAGAGTGAACTTTTTTTTTAAAGAGGCTCATTCTCAAATTAAAACTACAATTTATTTCAAAATAAAATGAGACACTTCAAAATTGGGGTGGAATAAAATCATTTTTCTCACAGTTTCACGGCTCGAGGGATAAAATTTTTTTTTTTTTTTGTAAATCTAACATATAGTTTTCTGGATTATATTCCTGTTTGTCGTTAAGATTTATCTGTTTTCTTGTCTTGTCATGTAAAAAAAGGACCTAGAAAGTTGGAATAGGGCTGAACAAAACATAAATAGAAGTTTCAGGGACAAAGCCAATTCAAAAAATGTTTTATCATTTTTTGTTACTCCACGCGCAAAAAAATCAGTTTTTTTTTAGCTTGAGAAAGAGCAAATTTAAAATGAAAATATACAGTTTTCTCCTTTAGGCGTAGTTGCATATGCTGCTCCGCAACCGTGACCCTAGGGTCAGAGTTGCTGTAACACTTGACGGGCCTTGGCACTCGAAGTTCAGTTTGTAGTTGTTACTAATGAGTCCAAAATATTTACATATGTCACACATTAAAAATATCAATTCGTCAGGGAAAGGAAAAACTAGAAAATTTTCTCCGTTAATCATAAATATGAATAATTGAACCGTTCATGGTAAACAACAGTCAGTAGGTAGCAACCCTTTACATTAAAAAACAAACAAAAAAACAACAACAACAAAAACATAATCTTGACAGCAGTATCGATACAAAAAATAGCTTTTTTATACAATTTCAATCATATAAAATTAAATAACTTTTGAGTTATCAAATATTCAAAATTACAGAGTGTATGAGATACCACTATAATTTTATACGAGGGCCACAGTTTTAAACTCTTACTAGGAATAACTTTATGTTACCGCGAAAGAATAAAAGGCTAAAATTTCAACGTGTAGCTAAGAAGTTTTGTTTCAATTTGATATACACAGTATACAAATATGTGAGGTTAGACGTTAAGCTATCGGTCTGATGAAACCACCTTCTGAAAATAATTTGATATCACAACCTAAAAAAAAATTCTTGGCATTTTTGGGTCCGATTGTGCAATTATGTATTCAATAACTCAATTATGGCTGCGTTTCCCTAAGTTCCATACAGTAAAAAATGCCCTATTTTTAAAAGACCCAGGGGACAAGGCCCTCCAGAGGATTGAGAGATGCACCCAGGCGGGGGCTACGAAACCGGTGCCCCCAAATCACGATTTTCCCAAACTTGAGAACTTTGTATTCATATTGTCATCTACAGTACTTTTTCTCACTCCCCCCCCCCTCTCCCCAATAATCAAATTAAATTATCTGATCTTACACAGAGTGTACATGCAACGATAGCAGTTTGACCCAGGTTGAGCGGTCCCGTGAGCTTTTTGAAGAAGGCATTTTCCTCTAAATAGATCTATCCATCTAGACCCCGGCGCCGCGCCGATGAGGGAAGACCGGCGGCGGCGGGGCCAAAAACAGCGCATCAGTCTTTCTCAAATCACAGCTTAAATTTACAACAGATTCGAGCCTTTTCATGAGTTCAAAAATTGACAAGTCGCTGGCTGGAAACTGGTCTTCTTCGTTATTCATCAAGAGAAGTAGAAATCTGGTAGAAACGAATGGCTGTGGCGTTTCAGAACCCTTGCATAATACGAGTAGTTGAAGTATCTATTAGCTATGTATTCTTAACATAAATAATTATCAAAATTAGTAGTATTTTTCATCGAGCATTACTGCATATAAAACTTCAAATACCGTATCACAAAATTCGTCAGTTATCTGGGTAGAAACTTTGAATATAACTTTGAACTTAAAAGCTTAATTTTTTTCATAATGCCCTTTGCCTATATGTTTTGTCACTTTTAAAACAGTTGAAATGGGCGATTTTGGTATTGATTGTTTTTTTTTTTTGCTCTTTTGGATTCCTAAAAATCCTTCTTGTATTAAAAACTGGTTTTTAATAACAATTTAAAAAAAATGCATTTTAAAGTTTTTTTTGGCTTCTTTATATAATGTGTTACATGTAGGCTAAGGCTTAACTGATGCTTTTTTATTGGTCTTGGCTGCTCTTTTGGATATTATTCATTTTTTCTTTTGGGGATTCATTCCAAATTATAAACTGATAAATACCTAATATCAGTCAAATTATAAACTGCATCTAAAAGGAGTAAATTTATCAAATTGAAAAATACATGATGAACACTTTACATGAGAACACTTCAATTACAATGAAACAAAAACACTTAATGGTTTATTCGGTATGAAGAAAAATGAAGTGTCAGCTATTTTCTTAGGTAGAAAATAAAAAGCTCGTCCGTTTTAAGTGTAATTAAATGAAATAATATGCAGACTGAAGTAGCTCCAGGAAGATGTTGAGATGTTCATCCTAGTTCGTCGCTTTCAATCCAAGCGAAATGATAGGACACTTAGTATCAGTTATTGAGTTTAAGCTTTGATTTCCAAATGCTCACAAAAATTACCAAATTTAAGAAATTCGCAACAATAAGTCACCTGTGGTCAAAATACTCCAAGACTCCTCTTTGATCCCGACCCAGGCTCAAAGCTTCTGCTATGGTGATTTCCATGGAAATCTCCAAAGAGTTTCTTTTTAAAATAGCTTTAAAGCGTAGTTAGGGGTATTTAGCCTTTTTGCTTTTCTTCAAAGCTTTAAAAAAAGTGTTATAATATTCCAAATGTTACATTTGTGCATAATTTTGGTAATCATTTGTGGGGTGATCGAATTTTCTAAACCACTGTAGATACGTAAGAACGTTGCAACATCTTGTAGCCTGAGGTCATAAAACTGTCAAAGACTCCTCCTTGAACCTCCCAAATTGAAAGCTTTTATTATGACCTGGCCTTTTAATATAACTTGGGCACTGGACCATGGGCGCCATTGTCACTCGAGCGCAACGTTAAGTGGGGATGTCGATATCGCTTTCGTCACACCAATTCGTTTTAGTGTGAATCTGCCTGGTACTTATGAATGAATGTTTTCAAAGTAAACCCGTTTCATCAATAAGAAAAAAAAAACGGATTGGACGCATATGTCCCTTTCCCTTTGGACGATAAAACCATGCAAGTGCTGTGTCAAGTATAACTCAAGAAAATCTTGTTAATTTTGTCAACTTTTCAACTTTTTGGCATTCCTGCTTTCAATAACAAAAATCAAGGTACTATCACTTAAATATAATAACTCCCTATGCCCCCTTCTGGATACCATCTTGATAGTATACCGTCTCTGCTTTAAATAAAAAAAAATAATTAACTTATTGGCACCTCTGCTTTAAATAGAAAAATCTAGGTATTATCATTTAAATATGATAGCTCAATACCCCCTCCCCCCTCTGGATACCACCTTGATAGGATGCCGTCTCTGCTTTAAAATAAAAAAATCAACTTTTTGGGATCCCTGCTTTCAATAAATAAAATTTTTAGCTATTATCATTTAAATGTAATACCTCCCTACCCCCCCTCCTCTGGATACCACCTTGATAGAATACCGTCTCAGCTTTCATTAGAAAAATAATTTATTTAATAATTAATTTGGTCGCTATATGATTGAAACAAACACGCAAAAAATCGTTAAACAGCTGAGTGTTCCTTGAAAAAAAAATTGAGAGAATGAGTAAAGGGGTACAAAGACAACAACAAAAATGTCGAAATTATTCAGATATACCTGAAATTATTGTAAAAATGAGTTAAAGATTCGCCGTGGGATTCCATAAGATCCAAAGAATCTAATTAAAAGGGAGCACACACAAAAGCCAAATTAGGCCAGTAGCCTATAAGAAATCACAAAATACCCAAGACAATGAGCAAGTCCTAATGGGGGGCCCTGGGTCTATCAAAATATTTCAATGGTTTCTCAGGGAATTTGATATCATTTTCTTCTGTCTTCACTTTAAATGAAAAAAATAATTATCTTTTTGGTATCCCTGCTTTCAATAAAAAAATGAGGTATTATCATTTAAAAATAAGAGCCCACTCTCCCCCCCTATAGGCAAAAATTTGCAATTTGTGTATGAAGCTTAGATTTTGAGTAACTTCCGTTTCAGTCTGTCTTTCCATAGCCTAGTACATAGCTTATTCTGTAGCTAAATTTTGTCTCAATAGAATGTTTTTTTTAGGGGGGGGGGTAAAAATGTTACAGAAAGAAGATTGTATTTCTATCAGGTGTTCAATAATTGAGTATTAAACATTAAGAAAATCTTATCTAAAAACAGCAAAAAAAAAGAAAAAATCTGCAAACTTACAATTCAGCTGTAGAAACAATATGTTTCAAAATCCAACAAAAGGCTGAAGCTGTATAGTAGTGAATGCGTTCTATAATTCTATTCAACTTGAAAATAAAATTCTTGACTACGAATGATATAAGAAATAGCAATTTGGAAACTGCATTCGAAATGATTTAAACTCATTTCATAAAGACGATACTTTTTTTGTCAACATATGAAGAACTGTGTATATTACAATATTTGCAATAGCATATTGCATCTGTCTGGTTTTATGCAAAGTATCAAAAGAGACGAAAATTAATGAACAAGAGAGTAGTGAAGAATTATGGTATGCAAAGTAATATTTGGCAGGGAAAGTCACTGGTGATAAATCGTTAGGGGTAGCACCGTGATTGCGTGATTTTCGGGGATTTGGGGAACCAATTTTTTTTCGGGGTGACGCATAGATTTTCTGGGAAATACCCGAAAATTCGGGGATAGTTCAAGCCCTTCTTGATTTCCACTCAGGAAATCGAAATCCGCCGGCGCGGCGCCGGGGTTTATATCCATCTACGACAGATAATAATACCTCATGTTCTGTTACAGAAGACATATCCTTCTCTTGCTTGGGTTCAGTGCTTACAGGAGGAAAGCCAAAACATAACTAGCCTATATGCTAACTATACTTCTACTTAGAGCTAAATTCGAAGGGTGTTGCCCCAATCGAGGTTTATAACATACAATGCCATTATCACTATTGTCTATTAGTAGCCTACAGCACGAAAGAGAATATGCGGTTGATTAGCCAATTATTGAGGGAAATTAGATTAACATTACGATTGATGAGAAGAGTAAGAAAAAAAAATATGAGACAATCAAATAAAAATAGAAAAATTAAAGATGAAAATTCAGAAGAACTGACGGAACTTTTAAAAATCTAAAAAAGGTGCAGGTTATGGTATCACAGGTGCACAAAAGGTCCAAGACTTGGAAGGTAAAGGGAGCATCAGAAAATTTTTCCAGAGAGGAACCAAAAACTTGAAAAAAGAGCATTGTAAAGATCAATTTATTTTTAACAGTTATGAAAATTCATAATAATTCTTTGATATTAATATGAAAGATTTAATTAATTTTAAACCATAGGCATACTTTTGTTATTATAACATTAAAAAATATAAATTACTGAGCGTCTTGTATCTACCCTTGTAGCCCCCGAACCCATGCCGAAAACCGGCAGCGCGCCGCCACAAAGGCTTCGGCACGGCGGTGCACTGCCAATACGGTCGGCCGAATAATTTCTATTTTTAACTTCGAATTATTCCTAGCGCTGAATTATTTTCTGTGATTACTGAGAGAAAAACTTAAGGCTACTACTAAAATCTACAACTCAATGATTCCCCTCAAAATGTTTATAATTTACTCATCTACTATGGACTTTAGATTATCACTTGTTTCTGTCTTCTTAACTAAAATGTAATAATTTCTACTTAAAATGAGCTTCAACTAGCCCCGATATTCCTTTGATTTCTTCTTTAGCCTATAAATGTTCTCTTATTTTGGTTGAACAAATACATGTGAAATCTACACAAAACTTCTAAGGTCCCAAGCATTCAACCCGCCGGTTCCATTGCAACTGAACCCCGTTTTGGTTATACTGTTTTGTCCTGGGTAGTAATTGGATAGATGAGTAAGGTTAAGACCTCATTCAAGTGCTCATTTATCTCAATTGCTGGATTAGAAAGACAGTTCTTTTCTTCTTCTCCCTCTCTTTTTTTTCTTTTTCTAAGGCCAAGTAATTACCTCTAAAACATCATATAAGTGATAGATGATATAAAAATAAGAGAAATGTAAAAAAAAGTGGAGAAAGCATTAAAATGTGAATTAAGAAGGTGTGAAGTGGGGGCCATGGATGAAACTGCCAAAGATGTAGAAGATGAAGGTAGACGGCACAACAGTAATATCTTGTACTGGTATGTTAATAAATAGAGGGGGAATAGTCAGTCTGAACTTGTCCCTGCTACAGATAGGAAGGGGCCCCGAAAAGGAGGAAGTCGTCATAATAGTAGAAGTAGTATTAACAGGATGTACATAGCACCTTTTGGTTAGTTCAATATCCCCATCAGCATTCCCCGAAAGTTTCCTTTTAATATCCTTAACTTTAGTAGTGGTCGTAGTAGTAGTACTAGTCATAGTAGTAGTAGTGGTGGTAGTGTTAGTAGTAATAGCATGCACATTTTCTCTCTTGGTCAATTAAACATGCCACTTATCGTATCCTGTAAGTTTCGACGTAATACTCTAAACCATTTCAGAAATATAGCTGGTATGCCCATTTTACATGCTACATGAACATACTGTGTTTTGGTTTAGCTAGACAATCCGCTGAAGATTCCAGAAGAGCTTCACCTTAATGCCCTTACCGTTTTTTTAAACCAAGAATCAAACATACCCCCTCGTAATTAGCGTTATTTGCTATGTGACAGTTCCCCCCCCAACCCCAGGTTGCCCTCCCCCAACCTAAAATTTTGTTTCTTCAAAAACCTTATGAAAACTAAGATAAGCCTGCATCATTCAAACATTCAGGGAAACGGATCAGTTTTCTTTAGTATATATCTTTGCCTTTATGGTACTATACGGCTCATTTTTCAATTTTCACTGTCATTTTCCCTTGATTTGTGAAAGGTGGCTTCAACTTTGCCCTCTCCCCCCCCCCCCACAATTTTTACGAAATTACACCACTGCCCCCTTTTCCAAATCATAAATCCCATATGTAAATAATGAACAAATTGTATTAAACTACAGCCCTTACCTAAGGGTTATGGGGGGTCTTGTCATCCCCAGTGTTATTGGAGTATAGTTATTGGACCTTTTAGCTATGTTGAATAAAATGACTATCATGAAATTTTGATCAGATGCCTTTGGGAGGAAGGCAAAGAAAAGGGTAGAGGGAGGGGCCTGGTGCCATATAATCACTTTGTTTCAGGTTTCCCCAAATGACTGCCATGAAACTCTCCATTGGTGGAGAAATAAGATTAATTCAAGCTGCGGTAGTTAAAATTTACCAAAGATGCAAAACTAAACATTTTCCTGGCTCCCTGCCTAAATCAAAACTACTCAAAAATACCGAAAAAAAAAAAAACGCAGTAGTACATGCGACAGAATTGTATCAGATGCAATGTTATAGCGTTGCCTATATGAAACAGCCATAAGGCTTCAATGATTTATTATTCGTTATAATTAATTTAAAAATTTTTTTCACAATATAAGTTTTTCAAAGAAAAGCGAAGAACAACATTAAATCAAAAACGACAAGAAATAAAGTCGAATAATCTACCCAGGGTAAAACTACCACAGATCACCATCTATAAATAAATGAAACCCAAAACGAAAATAAATTACAATAAATAACCGATTCAGACTAAAAACAAGCAGCAATTAAAATCAGTAGGGCTGACAACTCCCATACCTTTTCAAGACCAGAACATAATTTGCACTTTACTGAAAAAAGTAAGCTATCTATTGTTAAAATATATGATTGTTATGGAAGGGATCGTGATACACTTTGGAGGAAGCCCATTAGATTGGAAATCAAAAGTTCTAGTCCACTTTTGAAGAATCAAAGGTAATCAGGGGGGAACCAAGCTCTCTCTCCTAGCCACCATTTTTCCCCCAGACGCATCAGATAAAATTTTTAAGACAGCCATTTTGTTCAAAATAGTCCAAAGGTCAAATAACCATACCTCCAGGGTTAACAGCCCCGCCAGCAGCTCCCGTGGCAAGGGCTGTAATTAAGCCAGTTGCTCATTGCTAACGCATAAGGTTTTAATGGGAAAGGTTTTTGAATCAACTTTAGAGGAGGTTCATTCGATTGGAAGTCAGAAGTTTCAGTGCCCTTTTTAAGAGTCAAAAGAGATGGGAGGGTTTCCACCCCCACGCCCTTTTTCTCCCAAATACATCCGACCAAAATTTTGAGATGGCCGTTTTTTTAAGAACAGTCCAAAGTTTAAGTAACTATGCCTCTAGGGTTCCAAACCCTCAGTCCCTAGTCAACAGGCTAAAAACTCGGATTGAAACTAATTTCGTCGATTACGTTCAGCTTGTTGTCTATTAGAACCGCCCAAACAAGCAGTGGCGTTGTTCGCTAAAATTTCTGTACCAGTAGGCATCTGAATGTAATAGTTTTATAATACAAGGAGAAACATTTAATTGCCACAAGGTATTGAACGCATTTGATATGCATTTAGCGTTTAAGATACTAAAAGGATAAATAAAATTGGTTTAATTCACAAGGTTTAATTCTAAATGACTAAATAAAATTGAAAAAGTAACATTCTTTTTGTAAAAAATAAAACTGAACAAGTAAAATTTGAATAGTGTAATATGTATTTTCACTTCAATACTGCATTAACTGGAAAAGAGAATATTTGTAATATAATTCGCTTTCATTGAAGCGCCAATGACGCAGGAGGCTTTAAACTTTTAAATTTAGGAAAGGAGGCAGTAGCTAAATTCTTGTTTTGTAGTGAAACTAAATTTATCTTGGACGATCTTGGAGAGAAATAAGGTTAAACTAAATATTGGATATATAATGATATCAGGTGCTGAAAAGTCCATCAGTTAAAAATTTGATTTTACTGTAATTTCATTTTTATTTTCAATGTTGTAATAAGTGCGTAAGAAAATGTTTGTAGTAAAGCGCCATTTTTAGTAAAGCGTCAATGACGCAGTAGGTTTTAGATTTTTACAATTAGGGAAGGAGGCAGTACCCATACTCTTCTTAAAATTGATTTTTGTTCGTTTAAATCTTGATTCGCATATTTAATTAAAGCTTTATTCGTTTTAAGATTTATTTATTCATTTATATTATTGCATGTTGTATGTTTGTTTGCTTTGATCGTTTATTTAGTTTCTGTTTGTTTTGGGTTTCATTTATGCTGCAATAGTAAAATATTTGTGTTCGTTTTAAGCTTGATTTGCATATTCAATTTAAGCTGTACTCGTTTTAAGATTTATTTGTTCATTTATATTAATACAATAACAGAATAAAAACAAAAGCAATACGAAACCAGAAGAACGGAACAACAAGAATAATGCAAGAAGAGATAAGAAAACTAGAAACACAAATTTTTTAAAAGGAAAACCAAAAACAATTGCCCCCCCCCTCGCTAACAGAAAAAGCAAACCAAATGTATTCAAACTACTCCAACCAATCCAGGTAGTAAGAGTCCAACCTAATGCAGGTTAGATTTTAATTATTTTTAGTTTTAATGACGAACAATTCTGATTTTCAACTTTTCTTCTTCACTTGATTAGTCGCAATCCCTTTTTTCTTATTGTTAGACGTTTATGTTCTTTTCTGGTTTTATTGGCATTGAATATGGTTCGTTTGACGCGTATTTTTATTAAAAAAAGAGCGTTCTTTTTTTTTATCTTTAATTGTCCTTTTTCGGTGGCCGGCATTAACCCCCCTGGAAAATACACCCCCCCAAAAAAAAATAGCCCTTCACAGATCCCCCTTCTCCGAAAAATTGCACCCCCACGCAATGGACTAGAACTCTCAATTTCTTATCCAATGAGCACACTCCGAAGTTTCAGCAACCTTGAGGTGGAGGTGTGGATGAGAAAGGGACAGTCCTCTTCCTGTACGGAAAAGGTTCTGCTCATTTTGGAGTTTAATGTTATTCTTTACTTTCATAATAACAGAGTAGACCAGAAATATTCCAAGAAATCGTAAGGGAGTAGATATCAATTTCACATTTTTGATGCGTTTTCTAAAGTTTCTTTTTTGCCCCTCCCCCTAAAAACTTTTTCTGGAAAACCCCCTTTTGCTGCCTTTTTGCTGAAAAACTTTCCCACCGAGAAGGGGATTACCGGCACGATTTTAAAAACAATCAGAAATTAAAGTGTTTTTCAAATGAAAATTCACTAAGAAAAAATTTTCACCCCAGATCATCCGCAAGAAATTTTCTTGGTAGAATTTTCAGCTAGAATGGAATTGCTTAGGGGGAATTTCCCTGGAAAGGGGGTATGGCATTTTTACGTGAGAACAACTTTCCATAGTGAAATTTTTCCGTGGGTGACGGAATTTTTCATGAAGCGGGGAGCCGAATTTCACGGCATTATTAAAAGCGATCAGAATTTAAATGGTAAAAAGGTTTATTCAACTGAAATAAGGAGCAACATCAAAACTTAAACAGACAGAAATTATTACGTATATGAAAGGGGATCTTCCTCCTTAAGACCTTGCTGTTTACGCTAAAGTTTTGACTTTTTGTCCCAATTCCTTAAGAACGACTCCTGAAATACAATGGCCGTTTAACAAGAATAGGCTACTAAGCTTTTTTTAATTTGCAATCGCCTGTTCAGAAAGAGTGTCGGTGGGTACAGAGTGGGAAGAGGGGACGGTGCCTAAAACAACCTTGAGCGAGCCGGATTTTCCGGCATGATCTGATTAACAAACAGAAATTAACATTTTTAAAAATAAGTTTTTTTTAACTTAAAGTACAGAACAACATTGAAAAAGACAAAAGTTAGTCCAACTATGAGTGGGGCTGTACCCTCCTAAATCCCTTGCTCATTAAACTATAGTCTCTATTGCTTTGACAAAGCTTTTTATTCTAATTAAATGGCTCTAATGTTTATGAAGTCTTCCTTAATGATTTGGGAAAGACGTCAATCTTTAAAGTAAAGAGAGAGGGGCTTAAGATGTGGAAGCCCCCTCATGGAAAAAGTTTGTTTATTTATAGTTTTAATGTAGGTCCTTACTTTTAGTTAAAAAACTTGTCTTCTCTATTTAATTTCATAAAAGGGTTACTGCATTGAAATAAAAGACACAGCATTTGCATCGGAATCTGATTAATGGATAATTCATCTAGCCTTGGCCTGTTTTGGTGGGCGTTTTCGGGCTTAAAAATCTATTCCTAGCTAATTTGTCTACTATGGGTTGCTTCCCCATAGTAGCATAATTTTTGTAGGCATGAATATATAATGAGTCACAGGTAATAGGCTTGAGACTGTGTAGGATTTCAACTCTTGTAGATAGAAGAGCATCGTCAAGTGCAGAAAACCATGCTGTGACAAAGAATGGGCCCATGATTGCGCAACGCCTCCATTCATATTAGAGATCCCAGGGACTTGTTGGTGTCCGGTTCTAAGCCGGCTTAAGCGCTTGGGAGTAAACTTGGGCTTCGGAGTAAGATGTGTTGGTCCCCATCCTGAACAGGTATCCAAGTCCATTGCTTTTGCTGAGGCCAAAATAATTTCAATGATTTAAAGAACATGAAAATTGGAACTTGGAATGTTTCGACGTTAAAAGATAACTATCGTAGCGAAATTTTGACTGACGAATCCAGATAATTCGAGCTGGACTTATTAGGAGTTTAAAATACTCATATCCCAGGGGTAGGAAGCATGATATTAGGTGATATAAAATTTGTTTACTCAGGCAGGAAGGATGGGGTACACAGACAGAGAGTAGGGCCCAAGATGAATAAGGAAGCTGCTAGGTCTCGTTTAGGCTGGGAAAGTATTAATAATAGAATACAAATTGCTCATCTTATGACTAAAAAGTTCAGGGTATCAGTTATAGTAGTATATGACCCTGTAGAGCCGACTGTCAGAGATGCTAATGACTCGGATGAATTTTACTTACAGTTCCAGGACCAAATAGACGGGGTCCCCGGTAGAAATATAGTGTTTTAATAGGACTTTAACGCCCAGGTCGGTAGAAATAGATATAGATGGTATCCTATCCAAGGTAAATTTGGTGTAGGAAAAGAAAACAGCAATGGCTACAGACATTTGCAATTTTGTAGGTATAACAATCTAGTTATTTGCGGTATTCACGTGATGATAAGACAACAAACCTTACTGATTATGTTATTGGAAACCGAAAACTGACAGGATCAATACAAGATGATAGGGTATATAGGAGTGCTGTCATTTATGTTAAAAGTGAAGATCTAGGTAAGATCTAGGTGAAGATCTGGCAAGGTCTAGGGTTAATTTAAAACTGACATTTCGGAAGAGTAACTACATCCCGGGAAGTTATGATGTTAATAGAATCCAGGATGAGAATTTGAGAGAAAATTTTCAGGAACAGTTGAATACTAAACTACAGAGTTTAAAATTAGACAATGTTGAAGATAAATGGAATAATTTTAGGAAAACAATTGTGAAGTTTCTGATGGTGTATTAGCGAAGAAAGTTACGAGTGTAGCTAGGAGTACTAGTGAAAAAGCTTTATGTTTAATAAAGAGGAGAAGGAGCCTGTGCAAGAATGATAGATCATATGATAGATCTATCTGATCTATCTGAATGATAGATCTATCTGAGTGATAGATCATATGAAAACAAAAGGAATATAAAGAAAGTGGAGGAAGCATTAAGATATCAACTAAGGAGGTGTTAAGTGGATGGCATAGATAAAACTGCCGAGGATCTGGAAGATGCAGCTAGACGGCATAATAGTAAAATTTTGTACTGGCACGTTAACAAATTGAGAGGCAGTAGTCAATCTGGACTTTTCTCAGTTAAAGATAGGAACGGGACCACAATTAGTGATAAGAAGAGAGGTAAAGAGAGATGGGTAGAACATTTGAGAATGTGCTAAACCGAGATAAAGTTGCAGAAAAAGATAGAGAAGAAAATGAAAAAGTTTATGATACCTTAGAAATGAAGGCAGATTTGTTGGGTGAGAGAGAATTAGCGACAGTACTAAAAGGAATAAAAACTATTAAGGCTCCAGATGCTGATAGTGTGGTTAATGAGTTTCTTAAGTATCTGAGGTTAGAAGTAAGCTACTGAAGATTATAAATATGATTTTTGAAAAAGGGGAAGTACCTAACGATTTTAGGAAAACCTTAATTAAACCACTGTATAAGAAAGGTGATAAGAGTGAGTGTGGTGGTTATCGAAGTATTAGTCTGGTCTCTGTAGGTAGAAAATTACTTAGTATTATGATACTTTTTAGATTTAGAGATCCTGTATACAAAATTATAAGAGAAGAACAGTGCGGTTCTAAAAAAGGTAGAGGATGAATTGATCAAATTTCACTCTTAGGTTAATAATTGAGAACTGCCTGAGTTATCAAACGTCTTTTGTCCTCAGTTTTACAGATTATGAGCAAGTGATCGATTCTGTTGATAAAAGAGCTTTGGTAAAGGTTTTATCTTTGTATGGTATCTCCCTTTATATGGATCATTTTGATGGATTTGTCTTAAGAAGCACTGAAAAGGCGATGGGAGACCATGGTTTCAAATGGGGAGGAGAAAATCTGCTGGACTTAGATTATGCTGATGATTTAGGTATCCTAGATCAAAATGTTAGTAAAATGAATGAACTTTTAGAGGTTTTGCGAGTTCAAGGTGCTAGAATAGGTTTAAAAATATATGTTAAGAAGACTAAGTCACTAAGGCTAGGAATAAGTGAAGATGAAAAGGTAACGTTGGGTAACGAAAACATTGATCAGATCGATAGCTTCCCTTATCTTGGTAGCATTATTAGTAAAGACGGTGGGAGCAGTAAGGACGTTAAAAGTAGAATAGCCAAGGCTCAGGGTGCTTTTTTATAGTTAAAAATTTTTTTGTGAAAATAGGAATATAAGTCTGCAAACCAAGAATAGAATATTGGATGCTATTGATAACAGTGGTCAAATATGGCTCGGAAGCATGGGCGCTCCAAAAAGCGGATGATGATTTGCTAGATGTTTTCCAAAGAAATTACTACTACTACTACTACTAACAACTCACCGCAGCACCAAGCCGCCTGAGGCCAACACAGCTAAGCACGCTCCTCCTCCATCCCAATCTATACAAAGCCTCCCTTTACACCCTCTCAGGAAGTTCCTATTTCCCTTGAATCTTTCTTTATGACGTCCTCCCACCCCAGACGAGGACGACCTGCTTTCCTTTTAGCCTTAGACGGTTGGCCGAAAAGAACAATCTTCGGCAATCTGTCATCCTTCATCCGCACAACGTGTCCTAACCACCTCAAAATTTCGTTTCATTATAGCCCTAGAGAGCGGTATTGAACCACATTTTTCGTATAGCCTAATGTTTGAAATACGGTCAGTCAGCCGGGTACCCAGTACAATCCGTATACAATTTCTCTGGAAAACATCTAGTAAATCTTCATCTCTTTTTTAGAGCGCCCATGCTTTAGAGCCACATTTAACCACTGTCATCACTATACCTTCCAATGTTCTAACCTTGGTTTGCAGACTTATCTTCCCATTCTTCCAAACCTTTTTTAACTGTGAAAAAAACACCCTGCTGAGCCTACTTTTGATATCTTCACTGCTCCCACCATCTTTACTAATAATAATACCAAGGTAAGTGAAGCTGTCCACCTGATCAATCTTTTCATTACCCAACTTTACCTTTTCATCTTCACTTATACCTAGCCTTAGTGACTTAGTCTTCTTAACATATATTTATGAACCTAGTTGAGCATCCCGTTCTCACAAAACCTCATAATGGCCATTCATTTTGCTGGCACCTCCTTTTAGGAAGCTTAAATCGTTAGCAAAATCCAATTCTAGGGGACCCTGCTCTCCTCATTTGGGTTTATGGTCTTCTACTAGCATCATCGGTCTTTTTAAGACAAAGTCTATCAAAACAATGCATATATAGGGGGATAGAACATAACCCTGCTTAACTCCTGACAAAACCAGCTGCTAATCTCATTTCCTTCCTTAACCGCAACAGTGTTGTTCACGTATATAGCACTAATCACTTTAATGTATTTTTCTGGTATACCATACAAGGATAAAATCTTTGCTAAGGCTCTTCTATCAGCAGAATTAAACGCTTGCTCATAATCTATAAAACTGAGGACCAAAGGTGTTTGAAAACTCAGGCACTTCTCAATTATTAACCTAAGACTGAAATTTGGTCGACACATCATCTACCTTTTCTAAAACCGCACTGTTCTTCTCTTAAAACTTTGTCTACGGCATCTCTCAGTCTAAAAAGTATCATATTACTCAGTAATTTACTACCTACAGAGACCAGACTAATCCCTCGATAATTACCACACTCACTTTTATCACCTTTCTTATAAAGTGGCTTAATTAAGGTTCTCATAAAATCATTAGGTACTTCCCCTTTTTCAAAAATCATATTCATAATCTTCAGTAACTTATTTCTGTCCTAAGAGCCACCATATTTAAGAAACTCATTTACCACCCTGTCAGCACCTGGAGCCTTATTATTGTTTAGTCCTTTTAGTACTTTCGCTTATTCCTCCTCACAAAACAAATCTTCCTTCACATCCAATTTATCACAAACTTTTTCATTTCCCTCTATATCTCTTCCTTCAACTCTATCTCGGTTAAGCAAATTCTTAAAATGTTCGGCCAATCTTTCTTTAGTTTTTTCCTTATCGCTAATTGCGGCCCCATTCCTATCTTTAGACTACTCCCTCTCAATTTGTTAACATGCCAGTACAATATTTTACTATTATGCCGTCTAGCTGCATCTTCCAGATCCTCGGCAATTTTATCCATGGCCTCCACTTCACACCCCTTTGGTTCATATTTTAATGATTTCTCCACTTTTTTTTACATTCCTTTTGTTTTCATATGATCTATCACTAAGGTAATTCTTGTACAAGTCCTTCCTCCTTTCTATCAAACATAGAGCTTTTTCACTAATATTCTTAGCTGCACTTCTAGCTTTCTTCCCTAAGACACCTTCAGCAACTTCACAAATTATTTTTCTAAAATTATTCCAACCTTCTTCCCCATTATCAAATTTTAAACTCTCAAGTTTAGTATTCAACTGTTCCTGGAAAGTTTCTCTCAAATTCTTATCATGGAGTCTACCAGCATCATAACTTCCCGGGAGGTAGTTACCCTTCCGATATTTCAGCTTTAAATTAACCCTTGACACTACTAGATGGCGATCTTTACTTTTAACATCAATAACGGTACTCCTATGTACCCTAGTATCTTGTATTGATCCTGCCAGTCTTCAGTTTACAATAACATAATCAAATTTTTACCTGGGACCCTTTCTATTTGTTCCTGTAACGGTAAGTAAAATTCATCTGAGTCACTAGTATCTCCGTCAGTCGGTTCTACAGGGGCATATACTGCTATAACTGATACCCTGATCTTTTTAGTCATAAAATGAGCTATTAGCATTCTATCATTAATACCTTTCCAGCCGAAATAAGACTTAGAAACTTGCTCATTCATCGTGAGCCCTAATTCCTGTCTATGTACCCCATCCCTCCTATCTGAGTATACAATTTCTACGTCACCTAGTTTGTTGCTTCCTACCCCTGGGATATGAGCTTCTGAAACTCCGAATAAATCCAGTTCGAATCGTCTGATTCGTCAGTCGAAATGTCGATACGATAGTCATTTTTAACGTCGTAACATTCCAAGTTCCAATATTCATGTTCTTTAAATCATTGAAATTATTTTCGCCTCAGGAACAGCAATAATCCCGGATACCAGTGCAGGACGGGGATCACATATCTTCTCAAGTCTACACCGAAGTGCTTAAGCCGACTTAGAACCGGACAGCAAGAAGTCCCTGGGACCTCGATGAATGGAGGCTTTGTGCAATCCTGGGCCCATCTTGGTCCCAACATGGTTTTCAGCACTTGGCGATACTCTTCTATCAACAAGAGTCGAAATCCTGCACAGACAATCTCAAGCCTATTACCTCCTACTCATTATATATTCATGCATACAAAAGATATGCTACTACGGGGAAGCAGCCCATAATAGATAAATTAACTAGGAAGAGGTTTTTCAGCCCGAATACGCCCGTCAAAACATACCAAGCCCATAAGAATTGTCCATTAGTCAGCATCCCGTGCGAATGGTGTGTAGTTTACTAGGCTATAGTTTCTTCGAGGGGCGCCACTCCTCAAGTAGGAATAGATTTGATCGCAAGGTCCCCAGTCTTGCAGGCACCCCAAAAGTGTCAAGACAGCCCTTCGCAGAGACCGTTGTCCAAATATCTGGAACTTATGCCCTGCCGCAGTTGTCCTCCTATAGAGGATCCTCCCGTGATGGTGTTCTACATCACCATGGAATTTAACCCATTACTGGGAGAAGGTTTGTAGCTCCTAGGGCTTGTGGAAAAACCAGTGAGCCTTTTTGAGTGTACATTTGAGGGGCCTTCTTCCTTCTGCACCTGTATTTATGACCCCGGGCGAGGGTGCCCCAGTTTCTATTATGGACTCCCAGGGACAAGATCCCCCCTTGGTCCGTGCCTCCTGTGGAGGTACCCTACATATCTGTAGGGCGTTCCCCTATCCCACCTGGGGACACGCTGAATGGCCTGGGGGAGGCCAACTAATCTGTAGCCTAATTTATTGATTCACTTCAACATTAGCTTGCAAAACTGATGTAAAATTAAAGTCTAGCCTAATTTATTGATTCACTTCAACATTAGCTTGCAAAACTAATGTAAAACTAATACCTAGCCTAATTTATTTATTCACTTCAACATTAGCTTGTAAAACTAGTGTCTAGCCTAATTTATTGATTTACTTCAACATTAGCTTGTAAAACTAATGTAAAATTAAAGTCTAGCCTAATTTATTGATTCACCTCAACATTAGCTTGCAGAACTAATGTAAAACTAATATCTAGACTAATTTATTGATTCACTTCAACATTAGCTTGCAAAACTAATGTGAAAAAAAATATCTAGCCTAATTGCCTAGCCTGGAATAAATTAATTTAAAACTAAATTCTTTAAAATTTAGTGCTACAAAGGCGAAGCCAAGTTTCGCGTTAAAGAGAAATCTGACTTGTCTGCCCATTAAAAAATCTAATGTCGCTTATGTTTCTAAGTTTTCCGGAGCACTTGCATCTCGGTCCGGCTTTATATAATGGTTGAGACAGGGAATGATCTTACTGTCTATTATTTATATACAGTGAGCGAGACCTTGTTTGAACAAACCGGTCTACAAACATTGCCTAAAGATTGTTCTGGGTACCCGGCTGACTGACCACATTTCAAACAGTTGACTGTAGGAAAAGTTCTTGTTCAATCGTTCAATCCCGCTTTCTCGGGCCTAAGAAGGTTGAGATGGCTACGGCACGTTCTGCGGATGAAGGATAATAGATTGCCAAAGATTGTCCTTTTCGGCCAAATTTGGCCGAAATCTTCGTAAATTTGACCGAATTGCTACCTGATTTATGCCGAATTTTCTGCAGAAATAAAGAATTTTGCTAAATTTCGGCCAATTTTGCAAAATATTGCAAATACCAAATTCCAAAAAAGTTGGAGGGGGTGTGCCCCACCCCCTTCGAGACGCCCCTGAGGAGGGTTGTCCCCTCCATATATGAACGATGTCCCCCTCCTTAACACCTTGCTCTTTACGCTAAAGTTGAACTATTTGTCCCAAGTTTTTAAGAGCGTTTACTGAAACACGTTTTTTTTAATAGAATAGGAAGCTTTTTTAAAAGTGCTAACAGCTTTAGCGTAAAGAGTAAGGTAATGAAGAGTTGGCAACCCCCTTCATAAAATGGAACGAATGTTCCAAAATTAATTGGCAAGTTTTGCGTTAATTTTGTATGTACGGTGATCCAAATTGGAACCTATATTAGTTGACAAACTTTCAGAACTTAAATATAAAAAAATTTTTTTTACTGGAAGTAAGGACCAGTACTACAACTTAAAACAAACAGAAATTATTCCTTATATGAAAAGGGGTTGTCCCCTCCTCAACTCCTCATTCTTTACTCCAAAGTTTTTATTATTTTAAAAAGTAGAGTTGTGACAAAGAGTCAAACTTTAGTGTAAAGACCGAGGCGTTGAGGAGGGAACAGCATCTTTCATATACGGAACAATTTTTTTTAGTTTTAGTGTCGTTCTTTACTTTCGATTAAAAAACTTGCTTTTTTTATTTAAGTAAAAAAAGAAAAGCCTATTGCCTATTGCGTACACATAACATCTGTTATTGGGAAGTAAACAGACATTTTTGGGAGATGAATTTTCTCTGGGGGAATTTCTAGTGGTGGGATGTGGGGAATGCGCACTCTTAAAAACTTCACTCTTGACGCTAAAGTATGACTTTGTAATCCCAATCCTTTATGAATTAAATAAAAAAACAAGTTATTTTTAAAACTGAAAGTAAGGAACGACATTAAAAGTTAAAACGAACAGAACCCCTCCTCAACGCCTCGCTCTTTCAGCTACAATTATTTATTGTTTTAAAAAATAAAGTTGTGAGACAGAGTCAAACTTAAGCGTAAAGAGCGAGGCGTTGAGGAGAGGACAGCCCCTTTCATACACGGAATAATTTCTGTTCGTTTTAGGTTTTAATGTCGCTACTTACTTTCAGTTAAAAAAGACTTGTTTTTTTTATTTAATTTCTGAAAATTTTTTAATTAATGCAGTTTTGATTTTGGCTCACCGTACATGAATAATTAAAACGAAATGTGCATATTAATTTTACTTTTTTTGGCTAAATGGCTTTCTCGAAATTTTGTTCTGACGTAACTTACGAATTAATTTATGTAACGAACTTCTATATTCGTATGTTTTTATTACGTATATAAGGGAGTTCGCCTTCTAGTCCATTCCTCACCCTATACGCTAAAGTTCGAATTCTGTTCGAATCATAAACCCCTTAATCATAAAGGCCGGTTGATTGGAATAGATAGCTCTTTTGAAAGTACTAAAAAAAACTTTAGCGTAAAGAGCGAGGTATTGACTTGAGGGAGAGCCCTCTCATATACGTAATAATTTCTGTCTGTTTTAAGTTTTAATATTGCTCCTCACTTTCAGCTGAAAAAAGCTTATTTTTCTTATTTAATTTCTGATCGTTTTTAAATAATGCTGGGAAACGTATATAGCGTATATAAGTATGTTTTTATTACGTATATAAGGGAGTTCGCCTTCTAGTCCATTCCTCACCCTTTACGCTAAAGTTCGAATTATGTTCGAATCATAAACCCCTGAATCATAAAGGCCGGTTAATTAGAGTAGATAGCTCTTTTGAAAGTACTAAAAAAAACTTTAGCGTAAAGAGCGAGGTATTGACTTGAGGGAGAGCCCCCTCATATACGTAATAATTTCTGTCTGTTTTAAGTTTTAATATTGCTCCTTACTTTCAGTTGAAAAAAGCTTATTTTTCTTACTTAATTTCTGATCGTTTTTTAAATAATGCTGGGAAATACGGCACCCCCTTCATAGAAATGTCTCTTTTCTCAAGGAAACATCCTCCATGAAAAGATCTTCCCTCGTAAACCCATCCTCCGACCCCCCCCCCCACAACAGAAAAAATCCCTCCTGAAAACGTCTGTATATTTCACATCAACCAATAATATAGGTAAACAATGGGCAAAGTTCATAACTTGCAGCCCTACTCCCGGGAACTGTTGGGGATTAAGTCATCCTCAAAGACAGATTTTTTAGATTTTCGACTATGCTGAACAAAAAAGCTATCTGAAAATTTTAATTGGGTGACCTCAGGAAAAAATTGAGCGTTGGAAGGGGCCAAGTTTCCCTCCAATTTTTTGGTCACTTAAAAAGGGCACTAGAACTTGTAATTTCCGTTCGAATGAGCCCTCTCACGATATTCCAGGACTACTGGATCGATGCGATCACCCCTGGAAAAAAAAATAATAAACACGCATCCGTGATCTTTCTTCTGGCAAAATATACAAAATTCCACATTTTTGCAGAGAGGAGTTCAAAAATTCTGTAGTAGGGCTCTCTGATACACTGTATCTGATGGTGTGAGTTTCATTACAGTTCTATGACTTTTAGGGGTTGTTTCCCTCTTTTTTCAAAAATAAGGCAAATTTTCTCAGGCACGTAAATTTTAATGGGTAAGATTAAATGGGTCAGATTTAAAATCAGCATAAAAATCTGATTTTTTTAATGTATCTATTGGTATGACGACTTTGTTTTTTAGAGTTTCTGTTACTCTTGAGCCGGGCCGCTCCTTACTGACGGTTCGTTACCACGAACTGTGTGACAAAAAGTTAAACACAAGGTTCGTTAATTTAGAGTAGGATAGCTTTTGAACATTCTAAATGAGGTTAGCGCAAAGAGCTAGGTATTGTGGAGGTTATATCCTCCCCATATCGTAATAATTTCTGTTCGTTTAAGTTTTAATGTTGATCCTTACTTTCAGTTGAAAAAACGTGTTTTTTTGTTTAATCACTCAAAGGCACAACATGCTTTAATCAACAATGCAACGGTAGAATGGACGTTAATTATGCAAATAAGGTACAAAATTTTTCCTGGGGTTCTGACCATAACTGATATGAGTTCTATAGCAGAGACAACCCAGAAACAGCCAAAAACCAAAGAAGGTCCATTGTAGGCGATATCAAACCAAAAGGTCAGAAAAAAGAACCGTTAATGAAGAAAAAAAGGTTTGATGTAATCACAGTTACTATTCAGTTAAAATACCTTTAAAGCCATCAGCTTAAAGGAATTTTAAATTCGAAATAGACGTTATGCAAAAAAAGAAGAAAAAAACTATGAGAACTGAACAGTATATTATACGAAGATGGTCTCAAAAGGCCTTAAAAAGTGAAATTATAAGTTAATGACAGTAAGTACATCCAAATTAGTATATTTCCATTCTTATAGAGGACTCCTGAAGAATATTACCATGGAGTCTTGGCCTTTTATGGCAACTCTGCTTAGTCGCTTCTAAGAAGTAATGAAGCTAACCAGTGCTTCTCTTCATACACTTCAACTTGGCCAATAGTTTTGCTTAAGTGAATAGTGGCCAATAGTTTTGCTTAAGTGAAAACATATTGGTGGAATAAGTTTTGCTCTCATGCTAATTCCAATTAAAACATTCATTTGCTAAAATGCTTTTGGTGCAGACGCGCCTAAAATGATTTGCTTAATGAGATAAGCAGAATGAACAAAATCAAAACTAATTGTTTTCTTAGTGTATTTAGTTAGACTGGATGTTTTAATCTATTTACCTTCTTAGATTAGCCGATATATTTCTAGTTTTAAACAAATATCTTTAAGATAATAAGATTTTCATTTTATTGTCCCTTTGTTACTCTTACCGAAACTGAGCATGCTTTTAGGCTACCGTCAGTGCGTAAACATTAACTTATACATCTTGAAAAATTGAAAATAAGTGTCCATTATGCAGTTATAGCAACTTTGCATTATGTTGATTAAAAAAAGTTAACAGAAATCAAAATGAAGTGAATCTTAAAAGTAACAATGGACATGTGAAAATAAACCTAGACGTCTTAAACAATTGAAAATAAGTGTCCATTAGGTAGTAATAGCAGTTTTGCATTATGTTAACTAAAAACAGTGCACATAAATTAAAATGATGTGATTCGTAAAAATAACACTACTTTACTAAGGATGAATGAATGAACACTAAAACAAAGTTAAATTAAAATGAAGAATCAAGTCAAAATGAATAAAAAGAGAAATGATTTTAAACAAGAGTGATACTAACACCCCAATAAAAACTCTAAATGCTAGAATGTCATTTGTACTTTACTGAAAACAATTTGTATTTCAATGAGTGTGTTTTTATTTGTCACGAAACCACCCGTAACATCGAAAAAATAAATCACAATACTGTTGCAGGGTTTCAAACGAGAGTAGGCCACTATCGCCTCCATTCTTCTCAAGAGGCTATTATCAGTTTCACTTTACATAAAACTTAATCTATTTCGAACTGTGTGCATCTTACATGTCCAAATATGAACGAAAAAAAGTAAAAAATATCAAAATTAATAAAAGGTTACAGGAGAGAAAATGCCAAATAATTTTCTATACATTTGAAAGGAATTTTGAAAAAAGAGGAAAGTATTGGTGAAAATTTATTGTGAAAAAGCCTAATAAAATCAAATTTATTGCTTAAAATACAATTATGGAAAAAACAGAATTCCTTGAAATTTGAGAATATTTTGATTTTCCTATGTTAGCATGACGAAACAAAAGAGGTTTAAAATACTTTTGTTTTCAGTAAAGCACAAAAATTCTTGAAAGAAAGCACTAATCAAACTTTATCAATCAAAGCGGAGGACTGAAACGATGTTAGTCCCTCTTGTTTGAAGGATGGCTTCAATTCTTTTTGCATAAATGTTTATTTCATTTTTCATTTTAACCCGTCAATAACGCCCAAGTATAAAATTGAGTGTTGCTAAAATTCAGTTTAAAATAAAAACGGCAGTTTTAACTTACTTACTTTACTTTAGGCTCCTACCGCATGATGTGTGGCGCATAGGGCGTAGCAAATTTGTTACTCCAGGTGGACCGATATGCTGCAATGAGGGGGACCTCGTCTGTTGAAATATTGGCCTTGGTGAGAAACTTTTGTACGCTGTCCTTCCATCTGGTCTGAGGTCTACCCCTCTGGCATGGCTAACCATGGGATGTGGGGTCAAAGTCATATATGATTCTAGCAGGCGCTATTGGTGGCATCCCATGAAAATGCCCAAATCATCTAAGAGTTTGCTGGGCAATTGAGTTGAGAATGAAAATTGGCCAGTAAGGGCAAGGTGCCTTTCTCTACTGTAAAAATCGTTCCATCGGAGATTCTCGCTTTGACACAGTTGTTCCGTCTGGCGGGCATCTATCGCGCTCAAGATGGTGGACTTGAGGGGCCATGTAGAACATGACTGAGCTAACGTATGAGTTATATTAGCGCATCTTCCTGCACTTAGAAATAATAGGTGATCTCCAAATGGCATTGAGTCTTCTCACCACAGAGGAAGCTTTTGCGATTTGGCTGCCCAGTGCCAAGTCTATGGAGCCATAATTTGAAATAACAGACCCAAGATAGGTGAAGTAAGTAACAACTTCAATATAAACTACATAAACTATAATCCATTCCGGGGGCTTAACTGTGCCTTAACTATGTCTTTTATGATGCCAGATAATACTGTTTATAAAAAAATCAACGCTGAAACTAATGGATCACTTTATAGACAGTTATCTTGACTTACTTCAGATTACCTACGATAACACCTCCTAGAAATGCGGCGAGGACAAATACTATAGCCAGTTTGAGTAGCAGGTTGAGTAGGTTAATGCCTTGGGCAGTTTTTTCTCGAGAAGCTAGTGCATCCCAAAAAATATGGTCGTTTAGGAAAAAGTTTTTGGTCAAACTATAATGCGGATATAATTATAATGAAACGGATGGGATTATGGACATAATGCGCTACGAGGAGAATTTGAAAGACATAAAATACAAAAGTTACGTTATGTCTAAGAAATATATACTTGATTTTTCTTTATAATATAAGCAAAGGAAAAAAAAGATTATTAGCTTTTTTTGGTAAATAAAAGACAATAAAAATGAGAAAAACACGAAGAGTGGTAAGATGCTTCTAACTGCAATGTTACCTGTCCTGGCTGTCTTTGGTTCTTTACCAAATTCATGGTGCTCTATCTCTTTGTACCAAGTTTCAACTGGGGCATCACCAGAAAGTTGGAAATTGGGACTATTAGACCAAAAGCAATAAATATTTTCGCCATATTTTCTTTCGGGCCGATGCTCCATTTTATCATTTATTGCAATCTTCTTTGCCCATTCGGTTGCATACTTAGATATCTAAATGAAAAACAAAACTAAAAAAAAAAAATCACTATACACTACAAAACGAAAAATACTCAAACTTAGAAGTAATTTTCCTTTGCAAATGAACAGCTATTATTTCCTGTACTAGTTTCAATTTCAAAGAGAAATATATGTACACCGCATATTTTTACTCTCTGATTACCTTTTTCAAATCATTTCCAAAATTTAGCATATCAGTGGTGTTGGAACCCTTGGTCCCAGTTTTGTCAGATAAATGTCCCTCCCAGATTCATTTCTTTAGGCCCCTTAATTATTTTCCTTCTTTAAGTAATAAATATTAATTTTCCTATTATTTTCTTTGACGCCATTTTGGGTCCTCTTAACTGCGTACGTGCTTAAAAGACCACGAAAGAAAAATTGCGCAGTTAGGGAGATTGGCCAGTATATTAGTAGTCCTGGGATTGGCTGGAAAGAGTTTTTACCACCCCTAGCAACCCCACCGCATGCTGCGGCTAGCGGGCTGAGAAGAAAAGTCCATTTTTTTAGTTAGTTCATTTTATAACGCGTGACTGTGAATATAGTAAGCCTTTTATATGTACTCTTTTTAACTTTTCAGCTTAGGGCGAATCTAAAGGGTTAATTAGAAAATCTTATCGGTAAACTTTGGCTTTAAATGTGGCCATAGATTATCCGATCACGTTAGTATAAAAGAACCGTTGGAGTAACCGCGGGAATCCCACTAATTTGGGGCCCAAGAGGGATCGTCCCCCTCCAGTAAGTGGCATAGCAACTCTTTGCGCCATTTTTGCCTTTAAAAGTGGTGACCGCGCATATAAACACTCCAATAAGTTGTGCCAGCGGTACACACACACCTCCAATAAGTGATTCCAGCGGTACACACACAGCCAATAAGTTTTGGCAGCGAGTTAAGGTCCTATCAGTAAATCTGATAATAAATGAATTCCGCACTTTCGAAGAGACGATTAATTTGGCCTAGACAGTAGCCTATTTTGGTGGCATATAAAAAGACAAAATACGCAATTAATTAATAAGAAGGTCTATAATGGGCTATAGCATTGTTAGACAAATATAATATAGAATAACGTGAAATTAATGAGTTGAGCCAACAGTGGGGGAATCTCCGTATTTAAAAGTATTACAGGGTTTAAGGACAGATAAGAAAACGTTGAAAGTTGGGTTATTATTTGAGTGAATTGGCGGACTTTGAGATAATCTTCAGTGACGAAGGTTATAAGAGTATTGAGGACAGCAAATTAGGAGAATTTGTCAGTTTGAGCGCATATTGGACAAGGAAGGTGGGAGGCACCTGTCCTGTTGAGTGATCTGCGCAGGAGGAGATTATATTTGGAATACGAGTATCCAGGGAGGATACGTGATTTGTTTTGCAAGGTATTTCCCATGTTTGAGTTTAGTCCAGCTAATTCACTAGTGGAATATTCGCGTG
Source organism: Artemia sp. Qi Xiang Cuo (assembly GCF_049724085.1). NCBI lineage: Eukaryota > Metazoa > Arthropoda > Branchiopoda > Anostraca > Artemiidae > Artemia > Artemia sp. Qi Xiang Cuo. The sequence continues at coordinate 27,463,094 of NC_142808.1, read as the reverse complement.
GTTTTTCTGATTATTTTCTCGTCCAACCCCTGTTAATTCTTTTTTCGGAGATATAATTCACTCGCGTAAAACTGCTTGTTGTGAAAAAAGTCTTTATTCCCTAATGAAGTCTAGACATTCCGGTTATTTGAAAAATTGTTGAATCTCATTACACGGAGCTGATAATTCACAATAGTAATTGCGTATCATAATTTTTGCGTGACAGTTTTTGAACTTACCAAGATTGACTAATTGAATAAGAGTTAATATAATCAAAGAGAAGTAGACGCGGTAAAATGAGGGGGTACAAAAAAAAATTAGGAAGGATATATGAAAAAACAAAACAAACTAACCCCTCAGAGGCTGTGCCAAATGAAGGGGAATTACGAATAAAAGAAAATACGGATAGAGATAGGACAGATATAGAACAAATGAATTCAGAAAAGGAATTGAAAAGAAAGAAGGACAAAGGGAATTTTGAAATAATGTCGGACAGAGATAAGATGAACTCAAGACCGAGAAGGGCGAGTAAAGCCCATAGAAAAAGTAGGAAAATAGAAAGGAAGGTTAATATGGAGGCCTTTGAGAGATTGTACCAGAGATATAAGAAAAAAATGCAGGCTGAGAAAGATGAAATTAGAAAGAATAAAAAAGAGGACGAAACGGCTAGAGTAGCCTATAAAGAAAGAGACAATACGTATAGAGAACGAACAGATTCAGAAAATGAATTAGGAGAATATAAAGACAGTGAGAATCATAGTAGGCCAAGTAGCACCAGTAGTAGAAGTTCAATTTCCAGCAGGGGCTCGCGAAGGAGTACTCAAATAGATACGACACAACAATTAGTAAATTTCATGGAGAAAGAAAGAGAGAAAGATAGAAAATAAAGAGAGAAAGATAGGATAGCTAGAGAGCACAGAGAAGAGGCTGATAGAATTGCCAGAGAACGAAAAGAAGAGGCTGATAGAATAGCCAGAGAACGAAAAAAGGAGAATGATAAAATAGCTAGACAGAAAGAAGAAAGACATCAAGATTTTAAAAGAACCATGATAGGTCTAATTCCAAAAAGTGAGATTTTATCACAACTAACTTCTAGGCTGTCAGATAGCCATAATAATTTGTCTAAGAATCAATCGCGAGAAAAACAAAACTACCAGACATTAAACACATTTACGGGAAAACATGATACGTTGTTGACTGCGGGGGAGCGTGGACCGGCCCATAAAACAAATTGGAAGGCTGTGGCGTCCTATAGGAAAAAAGAAATGCTTGATAGTCAAAATGATGATAATCTGGTAAAAATTAATTTCTCGTTGCATTTTTCTAAGATTTGCCATAATAAAGAAAAGAAAGTAGCTTACAAAAGATCGAATTGGGCTATAGCACGTAATCAAGGAAATACTGACTAGTTTTTGAAATCACATAAAATAGAAGAAAAATTAAACGAAAAATTGACCGAAATGGTAATTGACCCAGGGAGTGAGCAAACTTTTGTGCGAAGGGACCTAATTAAAAAGACGGAAATAGACCATAAAAATAATATTACAACATTATGTTATTATGGAGATAAGCACCAATGCCCGTCTGCTTGGTTAAGAATAGAAATTGCAAGGAACGACGGTACGGTCCAGAGAAAAACGATAAAAGTAGGCTTAGTACCTACTCTAGCAGTGGATGTTTTACTAGGAGGAGACTTTTGAGATATCTTTGCAGAAAATAGAAAACTTGAGAACACTTTTAATGAAAATGAGACACTAACAAGTACAGGTCAGAATGAAACACTGATTTTACCAGAGAATAAGGAGACGAAATTTATTGTACGCGCTTTTCCTCGGAAAGTTCGAGAGATTTTAGTAGAATATGAAAAACCAAATGTCGGAGTAGAGTTCCCATTTGATGACGAAATAATTGTTTCTGCGGTAAAAATAAAGAAGACTAAAAGAGAGAAAAGAGATATTAAACGGAGATACAATGAAGAAATGCAGTCAAGGATGGACACTGAAGTCCAATTCAGATTTCATGACGATTTATTTAATGCTACTACAAAAGAAAAGAAAACTAAAAGAGAGAAACGAAATATTAAACGGAGCTACAATGAAATTATTCATTCAAAGATAGTGGACACTGGAGTCCAAATCAGATATAACGATAATTTATTATTTTTCGTGAATGACAGAATTGAGAAAAGTAGAGATGAAAAGAGGAATGTAAAGAAGAGACAAAATTTGAAGAGTCAGCCTGCAGTGGTGAAAAATAAAAAAATGTTGGATGGGCTTTGCCTTGAAAACATAGATAATAAGGGGAGAATAGAGGTCAAAGACCCATGGGGAATAAACGAAGATGGTTACAAAAGAGAGATGAATGACCTAAAACGGGTTGGGGGAAAGTTGGGAGATATTGAATGTTGAGTCGGACTGGAAAAATTTGGAAATGAATCTGAAATTAGTATTATCAAGTCAAAAGATATGTCGATCCTTTATGAGGGGGAGGAATCCCTTGGGGAAGATCCCCTGCGGGAAGTCGCAAAAGATAGCCATTTTCCTCAATGCACAACTGGCGGACAAGTTGTGATCCCTTTACCGAGATTTTGCCTTTCTGATCTGGAGTCCTTTGGGGATACTCTCTCCCAGTCACTTCATACTTCACCCAAACCTTTGTCCAGCAACCCTATTCATAGCTATTATTATTCATGGGAATCGAGAATTATTTCCGGCAAATTGTATTCAGTGGGAGATGTATCCAAATTTCATTTTCAATTAGCATCAACGTATATTCTTCAGTTAATCCCAGGGGAGGGAAACCAGAAAAAATCGATTCATGGTTAGCTCAGATTTTTACTTCATTTTCCTGAACCCTTATCGTTTTCACAGGCCTGTGAATTTTCGGCCTTAGACTATTTGAAATTATGCCAAGGGGCAATTTACTTTTTTATCGAGATTTGGGGTTATTTCCACATATGGAAATTAAGAGGCTAGTGCAGCCAATTTTTCCCGATGGCTGGCATCATCACATGTTCCAGAAATTGCTTCTCTGCTCCTCTCAAATGTAAACTCGTGAAACCAAGAAATTTTTTTTTTGATTGTGCTGTGCACAATGAATTTCTACGAGTCCCGAGGAAGACATCCTACAATTATTTCCAACGGAGGAGGAAGAGAGGATGCTGAAAGATGAGGAAAACTTCATAGTACCCCATAATAATCGGCAGGGCAGAAACCCTCGCACGGCAGGAGCTCTCAGGAAGAAATGAACCTGGAAGACCTGGAAGACCAGAGGAAGATAAAAAGGAAATCTAGTGTTTATTTTAATTTGATATTGTGTTTGAATTTCCAGCCAATCCAACGGGGATGTGGGCCATTTATCTCAGGAGGGAAGTGTTTGAGCCCTTAGTCCCAGTTTTTCAGATAAATGTCCCTCCAAGATTCATTTTTTCGGGCCCTTTAATTATCGTCCTTCTTTAAGTAATAAATATTAATTTTCCTCTTATTTTCTTTGACGCCATTTTGGGTCCTCTTAACTGTTTACGTGCTTAAGACCACGAGGGAAACATTGCACAGTTAGGGAGATTGGCCAGTATATTTGGAGCCCTGGGATTGGCTGGAAAGAGTTCATTTACCACCCCTAGTAACCCCACCGCGTGCTGCGGCTAGCGGGCTGAGAAGAAAAGTCCATTTTTTTAGTTAGTTCATTTTGTACGCGTGACTGTGAATATAGTAAGCCTTTTCTATGTACTCTTTTTAACTTTTCAGCTTAGGCCGAAACTAAAGGGTTAATTAGAAAATCTTATCGGTAAACTTTTGCTTTAAATGTGGCCATAGACCATCCGATCACGTTAGTATAAAAGAACCGTTGGAGTAACCGCGGGAATCCCACTAATTTGGGGCCCAAGAGGGATCGCCCCCTCCAGTAAGTGGCATAGCAACTCTTTGCGCCATTTTTGCCTTTAAAAGTGGTGACCCCGCACAATACACCTCCAATAAGTGGTACTTGCAAAATTACATACAATTGGTTTTCGCAATATAAAATCGCAATTAGCAAGTCTTATCACTTTCAGGGTCTATTTATTGCAGGGCTATAATAAATTCCTTAGGAAGATAGACAAAAATATAGCTTGAAATATGAGATCGCGAGGAAGTTATTATTTCAGGTAAAATTGAATAAAAGAAATGAAGCAAAGTTGAAAAAATATACCAATCTATGGTTATATGGCTCTCTGACGAGGATATGTAAGGGATGGAGCTGTTCCGTTGTTGTGAGATGGTTTGGGATCTCAGCTCTGTTATAAGCTCCTTCCTTTATCCCTATCTCCATAAGGAAAACCCTGCTGACGTACCCTCATAGTGGTGTCAGGGTGGGGTTTTCTACGAGTTTACCTAACTAGAACCATGACTGCAAAGGGCCCTGCAGGGTCACCTTGAGGAGTGATGCCAGTCGAGGAAACTATAGCCTAGTAAACGACATGTATTGCACGAGATTTTGAATAATGGACAATTCTTCTGGGTTTGCTTTTGTTTTGGTTGACTTTTTCGAACTGAATAACCTCTTCCTACATCATCAAAGGCAGCTAATTGCGCTGCCTAAATAAAGAATGATGTTGGCAGAATGTATTATTTTTTTTCCATACCAGGGCACTTCGTATCGAAGGAGTTGTTGTAGAAACTTCAATAAGGACTCATTCGACTGGAAATTGGTGTGGCTTGTGACCTTTTTGATAGTCAAAAGCGATTGGAGGGGAACTCGCACCCCCCCACGCCCATCATTCCCCCAAACACATCCAATCGAAATTCTGAGATAGCCATTTTGTTTTGCGTAGTTGATTTCCACATAGAAAATATTGTTTTGAGGAGGACACTCCCCCACAACTCTCAGGTCAAGGGTTTTAAGTTATGCCCTGGGGGCATATACGAACGATGTTGGCACAATGTATTATTTATTATTTTTTTCCTGTAGAGCACTTCGTATCGAAGAAGTTGTCGTAGAAACTTCGAAAAGCGCTCATACAATTGGAAATTGGAGTCGCTTGTGCCGTTTTTAATAGTCGAAAGTGATTGGAAGGCAACCAACACCCCTTCCATGCCAACCATTTTCCGAAACACATCCAATCAAAATTTTGAGATAGACATTTTGTTAGCGTAGTTGATTTTCACATAGAAATTATGTTTTTGAGGAGGACACTCCCCCAAAACCCTCAGGGCAAGTGTTGTAAGTTGTGCCCTGGAGGCATATAGGGTTTTTATAGAAAGCATTGTCGTAGAAACTTCAAAAAGACTCATTCGATTGGAGATTCAGAGGGCTAGTGCCCTTTTTAATAGTCGAAAGTGATTGGAGGGCAACTAACCCCCCTCTCACGCCCACCTTTTTCCCAAACACATGAAATCCAAATTTTGAGATAGCCATTTTATTCAGCGCAGTTTTAAGTTCTGCAAATTAGGTCTTTGATGGTGACAACACTCCCACAGCCCTCAGGGCAAGGGTTGTAAGTTATGTCCTGGGGGCAGATAAGGTTTTTATAGAACGCGTTTATAGAACTTCGAAAAAGGCCCATTCGACTGGAAATTAAAATGGCTAGTGCCCTTTTTAATAGTGGAAAGTGATTGGAAGGCAACTAACACCCCTTTCACGCCCACCATTTCCCCAAACACATCCAATAAAAATTTTGAGATAGCTTTTTTTCCCACGCAGTTCAAAGTTCCGGAAATTATACCTTTGAGCAGGACACTCCCCCCAGTCTTCAGGGCTAGGGTTATAAGTTATGCCCTGGTGGCATATAAGGTTTTTATTGAAATCTTTGTAGTAGAAACTTGAAAAAGGGCTCATTCGATTTGAAATTCAAAGGGCTAGTGCCTTTTTAACAGTCGAAAGTGATTTTAGGTCAACTAACCCCCCTCTCACGCCCACCTTTTCCCAAAACGCATCCAATCAAAATTTTGAGATATCCATTTTACTCAACGTAGTTGAAAGTTTTGGAAATTAGTTCTTTAAGGATGACAACCCCTTTCCCCACAGCCCTCAGTTCAAGGGTTGTAAGTTATGCCCTGGGGGCATATAAGGTTTCTATAGATAGTTGTTGTAGAAATTTCAAAAAGGGCTCATTTGAATGGAAACTGAAATTGCCCTTTTTCATAGGCAGCGCAATCGCGGTTCCTAAGTAAAGAACCATATTGGCACAATGAATTATTTTGTTTTTCCATACCAGGGCACTTCGTATCGAAGGAGTTGTCGTAGAAACTTCGAAAATGGCTCATTCGATTGGAAATTGGAATGGCTAGTACCATTTTTGATAGTCGATACTGATTGGAAGACAGCTAACACCCCTTCCATGCCCACCATTTCCCCAAACACATCCAATCAAAATTTTGAGATAGCCATTTTGTTCAGCGTAGTTGATTTCCAGATAGAAATTATGTTTTTGTGGAGGACACTCCCCCACAGCCCTCTGGGCAAGGGTTTTAACTTATACCCTGGGGGCATATAAGGTTTTTATAGAAAGAGTTGTCGCAGAAACTTCAAAAAGGCTCGTTCGATCATAGGCAGCGCAATCGCGCTGCTTAAGTAAAGAACGATGTTGGCACAATGTATTATTTATTTATTTTTGTTCCATACCAGGACACTTTGTATCGAACGAGTTGTCGTAGAAACTTTGAAAAGGGCTCTTTCGATTGGAATTTGGAGTGGCTTGTGCCCTTTTTAATAGTCGAAAGTGATTGGAAGGCAAATAACAACTTGCACGCCCACCATTTCACCAAACATATCCAATCAAAATTTTGAGAGAGCCATTTTAACATATAGAAAATATGTTTTTGAGGAGAAAACTCCCCCACAACTCTCAGGCCAAGTGTTTTAAGTTATGCCCTGGAGGCATATAAGAACGATGTTGGCACAATGTATTATGTATTAATTTTTTTTCCTTTAGACCAGGGCACTTCGTATCGAAGAAGTTGTCGTAGAAACTTTGAAAAGGGCTCATTCAATTGGAAATTGGAGTGACCTGTGCCCTTTTTAATAGTCGAAGGTGATTGGAAGGCAACTAACACCCCTTCCATGCCCACCATTTCCCCAAACACATCCAATCAAAATTTTGAGATAGCAATTTTGTTCAGCGTAATTGGTTTCCAGATAGAAATTATGTTTTTGAGGAGGACACTCCCCCACAGCTCTCATGGCCAGGGTTGTAAGTTATGCCCTGGGGGCATATAAGGTTTTTATAGAAGGCGCTGTCGTAGAAACTTCAAAAAAGGCTCATTCGATTGAAAATATTAAGGGCTAGTGCCCTTTTTAATAGTCTAATGTGATTGAAGGGCAACTAACACTCCTCTCACGCCCACCTTTTTCCCAAACACATCCAATCAAAATTTTATGGTATCCATTTTGTTCAACGTAGTTGAAAGTTCTGGAAATTAGGTCTTTGTGGATGACAACCCCCCCCCCCCTCACAGACCTCAGGGCAAGGATTGTAAATTATACCCTGGGGGCATATTAGGTTTTTATAGAACACATTGTCATAGAAACATCAAAAAGGGCTCATTCAATTGGAAATTGAAATGGCTAGTGCCCTTTTTAATAGTCTAAAGTGATTGGAAAGCAACTAACACCCTTTCCACGCCCACCATTTCCTCAAACACATTCGATCAAAATTTTGAGATAGCCATTTTGTTCCACGCAGTTTAAAGTTCAGGAAATTATACCTTTGAGCAGGAAACTCCCCCCACAGTCTTCAGGGAAAGGGTAATAAGTTATGCCCTGGGGGCATATAAGGTTTTTATTGAAATCGTTGTCGTAGAAACTTGAAACAGGGCTTATTTGATTGGAAATTCAAAGGGCTAGTGCCCTTTTTAATAGTCGAAAGTGACTTGAGGGCAACTAACACCCCTCTGACGCCCACCTTTTCCCAAACACAACAAAATTTGTTGATAGACATTTTATTCAACATGGTTGAAAGTTTTGGAAATTAGGTCTTTAAGGATGACACCCCCCCCCCCCCCGAGCCCTCAGGGCAAGGGTTGTAGGTATGCCCCGGGGGCATATAAAGTTTTTATAGAAAGCGATGTTGTGGAAACTTCAAAAAGAGCTCAGTCAATTGGAAATTGAAAGGGCTAGTGCCCTTTCTAATAGTCAAAAGTGATTGAAGGGCAACCAACCCCCTCTCTCGCCCTCCATTTCCTCCCCTCTGGGGGCATATCAGCTTTATATAGAAAGTTATTGTAGAAATTTTAAAGAGGGCTTTTTTCAGTTTGATTGGAAATTGAAATTGCCCTTTTTAATAGTCAAAAGTGAGTGGAGAGTAATTAACCCCCTCTTACACCCACCATTTCCCAAAAACATTCAATGAAAGTTTAGAGATAGCCATTTTGTTCAAAGTTTTTGAAAGTTCCGGGAATTATGTATTTAAGGATAAAAAACCCTCCAGAGCCCCCAGGGCAAAGGTTGTAAGTTATGCCCTGGGGGCATTTAAGGTTCTTACAGATAGATTTGTCGTAAAAACTTCAAAAGGGGCTCATTCAGTTGGAAATTGAAAGGGCTCGTGCCCTTTTTAATAGTTGAAAGTGATTGGAGGGTAACTAACCCCTCTCTCACGCCCACCATTCCCCCAAACACATCCAATCAAAATTTTCAGATAGCCATTTTGTTCAACGTAGCATAAAGTTCTGGAAATTAGGTCTTTGAGGATGACAGCCTCCCCCCAGCCCTCAGGGCAAGGGTTTTAAGTTATACACTGGGAGTATATGGGGTTTTTATTTAAAGCGTTGTCGTAGAAATTGAAAGGGCAAGTGCCCATTTTAATAGTTAAAAGTGACTGGAGAGCGACTAACGCTTCTCTCACGCCCACTATTTCCCCAAACACATCCAATCAAAATTTTGAGATAGCCATTTTGTTTAACGTAGTTGAAAGTTCTGGAAACTAGGTCTTAGAGGATGACAAACACCCTAGCATCCCTTAGGGTAAAGGTTTTAATTTATGCCCTGGGAGCATATAAGGTATTCAAAGAAAGCGTTGTCGTATAAACTCAAAAAGGGCTCATTCGATTGGAAATCGAAAGTCCTATTGTCCTTTTTAATAGTCGAAAGTGATTGGAAGGCTTGACGTTTTTATAGTAAAGATCCATGTGGGTATAATGTATTATTTTTGTTGTTGTTGTTGTTTAGACCAAGGCATTTCGTATCGAAGGAGTTTTCGTAGGAATTTCGAAAAGGGCTCATTCGATTTAAAATAGTAAGGGCTGATGGCCTTTTTAATACTCGAAAGTGATTGGAGGGCAACTAATCCCCCTCCCACGCCCACCCTCCCATTTGCCTATTATGTTTAAAAACTAAATTTTGCATTAAGATCAAGTCAAAATGCACTGTGTTAATGCTAATTCCCAATTATGCATCTCAGCAGTATCCCAAGAACGACTGAGGGTATTATGTTCAAGTTTACGGGGCTACTTCTGCTCTTAAAATTTAACCAAATCAAAATATCATAAGTTTATCCAAGCTATCAAAGCAAGTAAACAGATTTTTTTGCGAATGGTATCAAGTTTTCCATTTCAGGTCAACTAGAGGAGGTATGAAACTTAATTAAATACTACTATTTGTGTCCAGATTTTTAAAAGGGTTATATTGTTAAAAATTGCTGAAATTCTTTTTCCAGCATACAAATAGCAGGCCAAACTATAAAGTCTTAAAAAAACGAAAAGATTTAAAGTATTATTTTCTTTTTCCCTTAAAAGACAATGTCAATATAAAACGAATAGAAATTAATTAAAAAACTTTTTCCACAAAATAAGTTTTTGAAAGAAAAGTAAAGAACTCCATTAAACAAAAAATGAGCAAAAATAAAATCAAATAATCTACCAAGCGTGAAACTACCACAAATCAGCATCGATAAATAAATGAAACCCAAAACGAACAGAAACTACAATAAATAACCGAGTCAAATTCAAAACGAGCAGAAATTAACATAAGTTGGGCTCAAAACTCCTATGCCTTCCCAAGGCCAGAACATAATTTGCACTTTACTGAAAAAATACAAATGAATGTGCATTGTCAATTTTATATGCATATACAGATATTTAGTAATCAAAATGTTAATATTATTTAATTTATTAAAGTAATAAAAGTAAAAACATTTATATTTCTTTCAGTAAAGTGTTGATAGGAGAAAATCGCCAAGTTCGAAAAAACCCTGATGTGACCAACCCGAATTTCGCAAAGCCTCCATTCTAGTGGGGGTCCCAGAGATTTATCACTCTCCGTTATAAACACGCTTAAGCGATTCTTGTGGACTTGAGAAGAAGTATTAATCCCTGACCTGCGCTGGTGGATTCCATTACTTTTCTTGAGGCAATAACAGTTTCAAAGACTTAAATAATATGGAAATTTAGACTTGGAACGTTAAAAGAAAAAAAAATTATTGTATTAACATTTCGACTGAAAAACTCAGATCGTTTTAAACATGATTTGTTACGGAGTTTTTGAAGCACATTTTCCAGGGTCAGGACAAATGAAATTAGATGATACAGAAAATATTTAATCAGAGAGGAAGAATGAGCTGCATAAGCAGGGAGTATGGCTCATGTTAATAAGGAAACAGTTGAGCAGGGCTTTTAGCTCCTCATTTTATAACCAAAAAGTGCAAGGTATCAGTCATAATGATATATGTCCTTACAGAATCGACTGATGAAAATATTAGTGAGTCAGATAAATTTTGCATACTAGTACAGTCAATAAATTTTGCATACACCATCTTGTAGAGAAAAAAAAACTGTACAACATATCAAAAGTTGAGAAACCCAGTGGGGTGCAAAACAAGTGTTTTTTAGCGTTTTCCGTTTGTTTTTGGTTGTTTTTAGCGGAAATTTTCCGTTATCCTAGAGCTTAGCATTTGCTTCATGGGAGACATGTTTCTGAACTAGTTTTGTGTGCTGAATTCGAATATCACATCAGATTCAAGTTATGTCCCACCGTTAGTGTTTCACATTCATCACCAAACAAGAAATTCGTATTTCTTGGCCATATTTCCCTTTTTTCGTCCTTTGGGGCGAATGAAGTCAGGAATAACGTCGCCCTATCGACTGAATACTATATTTTTGGAAAGTTCCGTACATTCTAAGATTTTCGTTGTCGGAACCCTTGGTCCCAGTTTTGTCAGATAAATGTCCCTCCCAGATTCATTTCTTTGGGCCCCTTAATTATTTTCCTTCCTTTTGTAATAAATGTTAATTTTCCTATTATTTTTTGACGCCATTTTGGGTCCTCTTAACTGCGTACGTGTTTAATTCACCACGAGGGAAAAAGTGCGCAGTCAGGGAGATTGGCCAGTATATTAGGAGCCCTGGGACTGGTTGGAAAGATTCATTTACCACCCCTAGTAACCCCCACCGCGTGCTGCGGTTAGCGGGCTGGGAGAATTTGTCCTTTTTCAGTTCAGTTCTTTTTATACGTGTAACTGTGAATATAGTAAGAATTTTTCTATGTACTTATTTTACTTTTCAGCTTAGGCCGAGACTAAAGGGTTAATTAGAAAATCTTATCGGTAAACTTTGGCTTTAAATGTGGCCATAGACCACCCGATCACGTTAGCATAAAGGAACCGTTGGGGTGAGAGCGGGAATCTCACTAATATTTGGGCCGACAAGGGGTTCTCCCCTTCGAGTAAGTGGCATAGCAACCTTTTTTGCGCCATTTTTGCCTTTAAAAGTTGTGACCCCGCACTACCTTCAGAAGATACCTTCAGAAGATGGTGAAGCTTGAAGAAACCCATCCTACTGTTCATAGTTCATTCCAACAAGGAATGCACGTCGTCAGACGATCTGATCGCTATTGGGCTGGCTTGTCGACGGATCTAGTTATTGAAAAAGAGCTTATGCGCTCGTTGAAAACAGCAGGCGGACTGACTAGGGGTACGGGCATGACCGAAACCCAGAGGTCGCTGTGGGTTTTAGCACGCCCAACCTGCTCTGCTGTTAACCTCCTAATGGAAGATCTGACGCAAATTCTCTATGGGACAAGTGAGCAGCACAAGAAGAACGCAGGCCCCAGACAAGAACGAGACTTCAAGGATACGCAGGCGATGGTCACGTACTTTGAAAATGGCTCACCATTCGGAGGGGATACCCAGCTTAGAAGCATTGCTACCGGTTTGACTGCATATGAATCTGCAAACGTTGACTGTGCGAAGGCTTTCGGATTAAAAATCCTTGATGCTATGACTGGAAAAGTGGCGAAGGATTTTGTCTTCCGAAGAAAGGAACAGGCAGTCCAGATAACAACAAAGCAAACAGCTGGAGGAGATTGCAAGTGACTGGATTCAGCTTTGCTATTCCAACGCTTCATTGCGTTAGCCAAAAGGACAAGACTTCCTGAATCAGAGTACTTTCGGTATGAACTTTGTTCGTATCCCGCTGCTCTGTTTGACAGTTCATTTATGCCGAGAGTGCCGAACAAGGCCGAATTCGCCAAGGCCATTGCACTTGCATGCAAACTCGAAGAAATTCCGTGTGTGCTCAACGACGGGACACACTACGTACTTGACGGCGGATCTCTATTGCACCGAGTCCCATGAATAAAAAATGACACGTATGCGGGTATCATACAGAGCTACTCTCTGTATATTTCGCGGAAGTACCCTGGTGCAACTGTTGTTTTCGATGGGTATGATAGTGGACCTTCCATCAAAGATATGGCCCATTCATATCGTAATCGAACGATTGGTCGCGAGGTTTTCTTCACGAATGACATGCGTCTGAAAGTTAAGAAAGAAGAATTTCTCGGGAACAAGAAAAACAAGTCAGGATTCATTAGTGCGCTTGCAGTTCATCTCCGGCGAAAAGGCTATTTTGTAGTCCAAGGCCCCAGTGATGCAGACGTGCGTATTGTAAAAGCTGCTATCGAATCAGCTAAACAGAAGGTAACTGCCGTTATTGGAGAAGATACGGATCTTCTTGTCCTTCTCTGCTACCACTGTGATGTCTCCACTAACAAGGTGTACTTCGCCCCAGAGCCAAAGAAAAATAAAGAGAGAAGGTGCTGGGATGTTCATGAAATGAGAAAAAGATTAGGCCAAGAAGTATGTGGTCTGATCCTCTTTGCCTATGCATTCCTTGGGTGTGATTCTACATCACGTGTCCACAACATCAGAAAAGGTCTTACCCTGAAAAAAGTGATAGAAGACGAAAGTTTTCGAGCATCTGCCAAGGTCTTTATGAAGAAAGCAGCAACAAAAATCGAAGTCAAGGAAGCCGGAGAAGATGCACTTCTTATAATATATGGTGGAAAGAAGGGGGGAAATCTGAACGAGCTTCGAAAGCAGCTCTTCGAAAGAAAGCTCGTCACAGCAACGGCTTTTGTTCACCCAGAGCAGCTACCTCCCACATCCAACTCTGCAGTATTTCACAGCTATAGAGTTTACTTTCAGGTACACGCCTGGAATGACGACCGTAATCTAGAATTGGATCCTCAAGAGTGGGGCTGGAAGGACCGAAATGGTACATTATACCCTGTGATGACGGAACTACCCCCAGCACCTCCCCAACTTCTTAAGATTGTTAAGTGTTCCTGCCGTTCAAACTGCACCTCTGCTCGGTGCACTTGTGTCAGAAACGGTATGTCTTGCACTCTCGCGTGCAAAACTTGTCAGGGAGCAGAATGTTATAATTCTCCCAAATCAGAAGATCTAATCGACGATCTCGACAACGAAGTTTCAAACTACACTGCCAGTGATTAATGTCGCAAGTCATTTGAAAAGTTGCCTGCCTTTTACCAATGTGATTTTTGTTACCTGTGATTTTAGTCAGTTAATACATTAAGAGATGATTGATTATTTTGAAGAAACCTTTTGGTGGTGAATGTAAAACACTGTCGGTTGAACATATCCTTGATCTGATGTGATATTCGAGTTCATCGCATAAAACTACTCAAGAAATGTGGTCAAACGACTATGTTATAATAGAATCGCGAACTTCGTGAATGGTGATGAATGTGAAACACTTTTGGTTCACCGTATCTTAAATCTGATGTAATATTCGAGTTCAGCACATAAAACTACATCAGAAATGTGTTTCCCATGAAGTAAACTCTAAGCCTTGAGAAAATCGAAAATTTAGGCTGAAAAACGAAAAATAAAACACAAAACGCTAAAAAACACTAATTTTGCACCCCGCTAGGTTTCTCAACTTTTTATATGTTGTACAGTTGTTTTTTCTCTACAAGATGGTGTAAAAATCATTTCTGTTGCAATTTGTTTGCGGTCAAACCTTATATTGACTGTACTATACAGTTACAGGAGCAAATGGACAGGTTTCCAGGTATAAATCTAATGTTTTTATTAGGGTATTTAAAGGTCAGGTTGGAAGAAATAGGGATAGACACTTAGTTTACGTTGGCATAAGAAAGGACAATAACAGTGTTATAGACTGCTACAATTTTGCAGGTGAGAGAATTTAGTTATGTCCCATATTATTCCGGTCATAAAATATCCACGAATTAACACACAAATGATGGTAATACGGTCAAACCTTATTAATTATATTATTAAATAATCGAAGATTGGCAGGATCGATACAAGACTCCAGGGTATATAGAAATGTTAATACTGAGGTTAAAAGTTTAGATCATCATCTAGTAGCGTCGAACTTGATCTATCATTGAAATCTAGGGAAAGTAACTGTGTTCAAGGAATTTATCGTGCTGTTAAACTCCAGGATGAGTAATTGACAGGAAGTTTTCAGGAGCATTTGAATATGAAACTAGATAGTTCAAAATTTGAAAATGTTAGAAGGTTGATGGGATCAGTTTAGGAAAATAGTTTTAAAGGATCGGAAAGTAGCTTATGTAGGAAGGTTGCTAACTGAAAGAAAGTTTGAGTTAGCAAGAATGCTAACTCAATTGGACTAGGAATAAATGTAGGGAAAGAGGCGACGTTCGGCAATGATACTATTAATCAATTGAATAGCTTTACTTACTTGGGCAGTATTATGGACAAGGGTGGTGGACGTAGTGAAAATAAAAGTAGAACAGCCAAGGCCCACGGCTTTCTTTTACAGTTAAAATAAGTTTGGAAAAATAAGGAAGGGAGACTGTAGGAGCAAAGGAAGATCTGTTAAAACTTTTCAAGAGAATGTGTATACGGATAGTTTTAGATACCCATTTGAGCCCTCCAATCACTTTCGACTATTAAAAAGGGCACTAGATCTTTCAATTTCCAATCGAATGAGCCCCTTTTGAAGTTTCTATGACAACCCCTTCTATTTGAAGTGCCCAGCTCTAAAGAAAAAAATAATAATAAATAGTACATTGTGCCAAAATCGTTTTTATATGCCCTCAGGGTTTAACTTAAAACCCTTGCCCCGAGGGTTATGGGGGAGTGTCCTCCTCAAAAACTTATTTTCTATCGTGAAATCACCTACGCTGAACAAAATGGCTATCTCAAAATTTTGATCGGATGTGTTCGGGGGAATGATGGGCGTGGGGGGCTAGTTGCCCTCTAGTCACTTTCAACTATTAAAAAGGGCACTAGCCCTTTGAATTTCCAATCGAATGAACCTTTTTTGAAGTTTCTACGACAAAGCCATCTATAAAAACCTTAGATACCCCCAGGGAATAATTTAAAACCCTTGCCCTGAGGCTTGTGGGGGAGTGTCCTCCTCAAAAACATATTTTCTATATGGAAATCAACTACGCTGAACAAAATGACTATCTCAAAAATTTTGATTGGATGTGGTTGGGGGAATGATGGGCATGGGGAGGGGCTATTTGCCCTCCAATAACTTTCGACGATTAAAAAGGGCACTAGAACTCTCAATTTCCAATATGCTCTCAGGGCATAACATAAAACCCTTTCCCCGAGGGTTGTGGGGAGTTTCCTCCTCAAAAACATATTTTCTATCTGGAAATAAACTACGCTGAACAAAATGGATATCTCAAAAATTTGAGTGGATGTTATAGGGGGAATGATGGGCGTGTGGGGGGGGGGGCTCCCTGCCCTCCAATCACTTTCGACTATTAAAATGGGCACTAGCCACTCCAATTTCCAATCGAATGAGCCCTTTTCGAAGTTTCTACGACAACTCCTTCGATACGGAGTGCCCGGCTGAAGACAAAAAAAAACATTGTGCCCACATCGTTCTTTACTTAGGCAGCGCTAGCGCGCTGCCTATGATCATAGCCACAAACAACTGGAGACCCTCTTTAGAGAGACTAGGTACAATACTGGTGGGTGTCATACAGAGGCACTTACTACCTGAGGCATCGATTCCTATGAAGTTCCAGCCCCCGCCCACAATATACCAACCTCAGCACGACTAACGGCACTGAATTCTTGCTCCTTCTCTACTGATGATGCTGCCGAGTTAGAGTTTAAGGTAATTAAGCAACATTAAAACATTAATCATTGAGAGAAAACATAAGAATGGATGCAAAAGAACTTACCGCCTCGTCAATTTCTACTTCTTGTACTTTATGGTTTCTCCTGTACTTGTTATGGGCTTCTAAGCACTCGGAGACAAAATTTTGCGTTGTAAAAGACTTGTAAGGCTCTTCTAGGACCAATTTAGTTTCTTTGAGGTGGTCTCCATTACTATCTTCATTTAATGTATTTTCAAGCTTAGATTTCTTCCTTTTCTTTGATGGTTTTGTGACTGGTTTAGGCGAAGCAATAACTGGCTTCTTCTTTGAGGGTCTAGGAAAGTGTTTTCAGATTAGCAGAGCCGTTCAATCTATCAACCCATATATAAATAGAGATACTATTGGTTTTTTTTCCTCACCAAAACTTTAATGCAATAAATATATACCTCTTTAAGAAAATTGGTAAAATCTCAAGCTCTAAAGGCAATGAGGATCTAAACCGTATTTTGTTTTCAAGAGGATATGCTAGATATACATTTGAGGAGAATGTATCTAGATGAGTTTAATTAAAGGATCGGCCTTGTCCTATATCTAGTTTAAAATTAAGATATTTTTATAATTTTTCTTTGACGGAAACAGAGGCTAGGTCATCTCCTTCTGGGATTGTTTCCTTATAATAAAACTTATCAAGTGAAAGGATAGTAAAATCCCCAAACTAGACTACTTATTAAATACAGATAAACTGTATTATTCACAGACTAATATAAGGTTTTTCCCCTATTTGTTTCTCCCCTTATTCCTAGACTAATATAATATTTTTCCCCTATTCGAAGTTGGTGAGAGAAACATCAAAACACAAAAAATGTAATACATCTTAATACACCAGCATGATAAGGTTTGTTTTTACTACTTACATTGGGGGTAGGACATTTTCTTCGTATTCTCCTAGAAAGTTTCCGGTAGGATGATAGTTGCAGACAATGAAGAACTTTCCTTCTACGGATTTCGAGAAGCCTACTCCAAGGAGCTTTGTTTCTTTCCAAACTAGTTGAGTAAAATGTCCTAAAACGAAAACCATATGAAGTTCAAATAGTTAAGAAACCGCCTCACTTTACTAAACTGAGTTTTCTATTTTTGTGTAACTGTTTAGACCCGTCTTAGAAGAATATTAAATAAAAAAAACAAAATTTTTTAAACTGAAAGTAAGGAGCGACATTAAAACTTAAAACGAACAGAAAGTATTCCGTATATGAAAGGGGCTGTCCCCTCCTCAACGCCTCGCTCTTTAAGCTAAAGTTTTTTATTGTTTAAAAAAATAAAGTTGTGAGACAGAGTCAAAATTTTGCGTAAAGAGCTCTTTTGAAAGCACTAAAAAAAAACTGTAGCGTAAAGAGCGAGGTATTGACTTGGGGGAGAACCCCCTTTTATACGTAATAATTTCTGTTTGTTTTAATTTCTAATGTTGCTTCTTACTTTCAGTTGAAAAAACTTGTTTTTTTTTAAAATTTAATTTCTGATCGTTTTTTAAATAATGCTTGGAAATCTGGCACCCCCTTCATAGAAATGTCCCTTACCCCAAAGAAAGATCCTCCACGGAGATTCTCCCGAGTAACACCCTTCTCCAGCCCCCCCACCAGAAAAAAATCCTTCCTGAAAATACTGTCTGTACACTTCCCAATAACCAATACAATATGTAAGCAATGGGCAAAGTTCATAACTTGCAGCCCTTCCCCTGGGAACTGTGGGGATTAAGTCATCCTAAAGACATATTTATTAAATTTTCGACTATGCTGAACAAAATGGCTATCTCAAAATTTTAATTGGGTGACTTTGAGAAAAAAATGAGCGTGGGAGGGGGCCTAGTTGCCCTCCATTTTTTTAAAGGGCAGTAGAACTTTTAATTTCAGTTCCAATGAGCCCTCCTAGGATATTCTAGGACCACTTGGTCAATACGATTACCCCTGGGAAAAAAAACAAATAAACACGCATCCGTGATCTTTCTTCTGGCAAAAAATGGAAAATTCGTTTTTAGAGTTTCGGTTACCATTGAGCCGGGTCGCTCCCTACTTACAGTTCGTTACCACGAACTGTTTGATAAGGAAATTTTCGCAGGCGCTGAACTTTTGATGGGTAAGGCCTAAGCAGCATTATTCGTCATCCAAATGTGTTTGGGCAGAGGTTTCACGTAGGAAGAATAAGTGGATGAATACCCCTCAATATTTTTGTGATGGGTAAACGAAATGAGTTGCGCATGAAATATCACGGCTTTATTAGCTCACTATCGGAAGCAATTTGAATTAAATAAATGAGAAGAATGAAATTGGCAAGACGACAAAGTGAATAAAAGAAAGTGAAAAAACTGACAAGAAAATTGGGGAAATATCGTTCTCAATAGATAAGTGCAGTACTTTTACCAGCTCTATTTCTAAATAAGGTAAAAGGATAAATAATACGAAATTGAATATAAAATTAGTTAAACTATACGAAAATAATGGCAGAATATCCGCTGCGATTTTGATATTTTAAGCAATTACAGCGGTTTTGTCAGCCAGAAGCAACTAGTGATTGCATGAAAACCGTAAGATTCGGTAGCAACTCCTTGTCAGTAGCAACTCCTTTGCTGGTATCTAGTTCGGAAACAGCCAGTTAATCTAAATTATGGCTCGGTTTAGGCAATTAATTTTAAATGTAAAAGGCATAATTTAAGTAAAGAAAAAATGGGCCGAATTTAAGGAGCAAAAGACTAAAATAAAATCACATTCAACCAGTTGTCATAAAATGTCGAGAGAGGGCTCAGTTGAACGGGAATTTCAATATCTAGTACTCTTTTTAAATTAGAAACGATTATATGCTTCGGTAAACTGGATTTTTTTTGCCATTCCCCCCTTAAAACACTTGTCTAAACGGGCCAAAGCGGTGCTTTTTGCCATTTTGCGCAAAAATCAAATTTTGTCCAAAGAGGATCATAATGCCAAGGAGCCCAAAATAGTAATTAATTTTTAACGGTCTAAAACAATGAATTAGGAGTTTTGAGCCATCCTATGCTGATAAACGAGGGAAGATACTTTTTTGAATTGTTAAGGATATATCCCCTTATTTACTTATAATATTTTTTTCTGGGGCTAACAGGCTACCGCAAGATCATAAATAGTTATTTAATGGTTCATTTTAGTCCACTGCCTAAATCCACGCGCCTCTTATAAACTCTTCATAACTCTATTGTAAAGTGCCAAAAGGCACCCAAAATTACAATTTTAGGTGCTATTTTTGGAGTGAAAGGATGGAATTTGCAACAAAGGTTGTCTCACAATATTCATGGTAGGTAGTAAAACCTAAATTTAATGTCCTATATTACCAAAAGTAATACTGACTTCTTTAGTTTCATCGCATAAGGTAAAGGAAGATATTTTCTTAGGTGTAGTGTGTATATTAGAGAGCAAAAAGTGATTAGAAAAAAGGAAACAAGTTTTCTCTCGTAGGTAAGGAGCGAAAATGAAGCTTAAAACAAACAAAAAGTATTGTTTTACAGATCACTCAAAATATATTTGCAAAACTAGCTAAAAAAATTCAAAACTAGTTAATTTTAGCTGACTCGTGATATATTCCAGTACCTGAAGAATTTTAAAAGTAGCACTTTACTGAAAACTGAGCTTGTTTGAGCTTCTTAGAGAACACTGTATACTAAAACTGATTTATATCATGGGCGATAAAAGCGGCAAGGGAAGCTTGTGAACTTGTATTTTATTTTCTGCTGAGGTACTTACAGAATTTTCTGCTCATTAGTGGGTATCTTGTTGTTTTGGGGTCGGTTTTGTGTTTTCAGTAAAGTGCTAGTTTTTAGAATTCTATAGAAACTGGGAAACATCATGTGTCAATTTTTTTCGTTATATTGTATATACTTCGAGTCTGTG
Organism: Artemia sp. Qi Xiang Cuo; assembly: GCF_049724085.1. Lineage (NCBI taxonomy): Eukaryota > Metazoa > Arthropoda > Branchiopoda > Anostraca > Artemiidae > Artemia > Artemia sp. Qi Xiang Cuo. The sequence continues at coordinate 27,442,884 of NC_142808.1, read as the reverse complement.
GCAATAATTTGTATTTGTTAAAGTTTACAATTCGCTCTTTACTTCAGTAATAAAATATTTGTATTGAATGTGGATTCGGGCAGTTTTGGCACCAATTTTGTTTTTAATTTTTCCCTTCTCCTCCTATTTTAAATTTTGGCACAGAAAAAAGATGGGTGTTAAGAAGCTTAATCATTTACCATCCTAAATCTCTGTAAGTATTTTTAGGAGTATAATATCCAACAATAGGATGTGTTTACGTATTTCGGACCGGTAAAGAGGTAAGTTTTAAAATGGATTGCAAGCTTGGCAAAGCTTTAAATAAATTGTAGGAGGGATTGGGCATTCCAGAGTTGAAATTTAGTGTACTGTCTTACTAGACTACTACGAAGAAATACTGATTAGAAGCCTGAGAAAATTTGCTACATCTGGATCTTCCAACCTGACATTTGTAGTGATCTATCCAATAACGTGTTTTACTTGTCATTGGTAGATTATCGTATCGAACCCTTACAATTACGACTAATTGAAATCGTAGTTACGATTCCTGGCTCAGCTTCTATTTGTAATCTTATTCATTTAAATTGTTTTTCAGTTCTTTTTTTTTTTGGTTACTACATATGGGCCCTCGTTTTTTCTCTGCTAGGTTACAGCTGCCGCTGCAACTGTGACATTGGTGGACACATATTGTCAGATAAGGTATCAAGCAAGGGTTGTGCATTGAATTCTGTAGCATACAGTATTGTTAATTATTTTATTGGCTAGAGTACAATTAGTTTAATATTAATAATTGTCCTGGGTAGTAATTTGGATTCATTTGCAGTGACGTAACAACATGATGTTTGTATTGACAAATATCATCTAGAAAAAAAATACCTGCAGATGAATCAGCTGGCTCTTCTCCAAAATTATATTTTTCTATTTCTGAATACCAGGCAGTAACTGGCTCTTTTCCCCTTACAACTCGAGCTGACTCTGTAGTCCATATACTAAACAAGTTCTCCCCGTATATGCAGTTTGGTCGATGGATCATCTGACCTTCATGGCTGAGCTTCTCGGCCCACTCCTGTGCATATTTACAAAGCTGAAATTGTAAATTACAGATTAAAATCGACGAGGAACGTCCATCTTTTTATGTTTTTGCTACCAGCTAGTGATTTTTTGGGCAATAAATCAAAACAAAACCTCCCAATGCTACTATATGCAGCAATATACAATGAAAAATATAAACAATATAAAACGAACGAATAATTTCGGTTCGTTTTAAGTTTTAATATCGCTCCTTACTTTCAGTTAAAAAAACTTGTTTTTTATTTAATTTCTGAACGTTTTTGAATTAATGCAGCTTTGATTTTGGCTCACCGTACAGGAATAATTAAAACGAAATTTGCATATTATTTTTACTGTTTTGGCTAAATGGCTTTCTCAAAATTTTGTTCTTACGTACCTTACGAATTAACTTACGTAACGAACTTCTATATGTGTATGTTTTATTACGTATATCAGGGAGTTTGCCCCTATTCGATACCTTGCTCTTTACGCTAAAGTTCGAATTTTGCTGGAATCACAAACCCCTAAATCACAAAGGCCGGTTAATTAGAATATATAGCTCTTTTGAAATCACTAAAAACAACTTTAGCGAAAAGGGCGAGGTATTGACTAGGGGCGAACACCCTCATATACGTAATAATTTCTGTTTGTTTTATGTTTTAATGTTGCCCTTTACTTTCAGTTGAAAAAAAAAATTAATTTAATTTCTGATCGTTTTTTAAATATTGCTGGGAAATCCGGCGCCCCCTTCATAGAAACTTCCCTTCCCCCAAGGACAAATCCTCCATGGAAAGATCCTCCTCCGTAACCCCCTCCTCCAACACACCCCCCTCGTCAGAAAAAAATCCCTCCTGAATTATGCTTCCCATTAACCAATACTATATGTAAACAATGGGCAAAGTTCATAACTTGCAGCCCTTCCCGCAGGAACTGTGGGGGATTAAGTCATCCTCAAAGATATATTTATTAGATTTTCGACTATGCTGAACAAAATTGCTATCTCAAAATTTTGATTGGGTGACTTTGGAAAAAAATGAGCGTGGGAGGGGGCCAAGTTGCCCTCAAATTTTTTGGGTCACTTAAAAAGGGCACTAGAACTTTGAATTTCCGTTCAAATGAGCCCTCTTACGATATTCTAGGACCACTGGATTGATACGATCATCCCTGCGAAAATAAAAAAAAACAAAAAAAACAAACAAACAAATAAACACGCATCCGTGATCTTTCATCTGGCAAAAAATTCAAAATTCCACATTTTTGCAGATTGGAGCTTGAAACTTCCGCGGTGGGGTTTTCTTATACGCTAAATCCGATGATGTGATTTTCATTGAAGTTCGATGACTTTTTGGGGGTGTTTCCCTCTTTTTTTGAAAATAAGGCAAATGTTCTCAGGCGTGTAACTTTTCATGGGTAAAACTAAACTTAACGAAACTCATATATTTGAAATCAGCATAAAAATCTGATTCTTTTGATGTATCTATGGGTATCAAAATTCCGGTTTTTAGAGTTTCGGTTACTATTGAGCCGGGTCCTCCTTACTTACAGTTCGTTACCACGAACTGTTTGATAAGGAAATTTTTTCAGGCGCTGAACTTTTGATGGGTAAGACTAAACTTGATTATGAAACTTATATATTTGAAATCACCATAAAAATTTTATTCTCTTGATGTATCTATTGGTATCAAAATTCTGTTTTTTAGAGTTCCGGTTACTAATGAGCCGGGTCGCTCCTTACTTACAGTTCGTTACTGCGAACTGTTTGATATTCCCGCAGGTACCTCACCTGCAGTAATCATTACCATCCTGGCAAAATATATCATACTTTTTCTTTTGGAAATTTGTCAAATAATGACATGGTCATATTCACCCACTGACGTATCATGGTTGCAGCGGTAGCTGCAACCTAGTAAAGAGCGAACAACAGCCCATAGTAAGCAAAAGCTTATAAAAGTGTTTTGAAAAAAAACTGCCTAGTAAAAAAAATCGCCATATGACAAAGATTCAGGAATGGTAACTATTATTTCGGTTGGTCTTAATAGTAAAAGTTTATTGCAAAAAAAAATTAATGACGATTTCGAAATAAGCCAGAAACCCCTCGAAATTGGCGTCAGATCAAAATGAAAAGTGTACCATTGTAATCAGCATATCACGTTTTTGAATTGGTAGCACTGATCTGTCTCCTGTTTTTTTTCTAGGCCTAGCGGGTTACCAGAATATCATAGAGAGATACTTAATAGCTCATTCAACAGCTCTTTGTCATATCTACGTGGTTTTTATAAATTTCGCCATGGGCAAGTGCCAAATGGCACTAAATGACACTTTTTGTGCCTTTTCTAAAAGGGGTGGCACTAGCAGGCCACCAGAACATAGTAGACATATTTTTTATAGAAAAGATATTACTCATATCTACGTTCCTCCTATAAACCCACCATCTGCAAGTACCAAATGGCACTAAAAACGACACTATTGAGACCTAATCACAAGTGGGAAAGCTGGGGCTATTGGGTTAGTAAAACTTTCAAGAGTTCTTCTTAATGGTTCATTTGAAAGCTATTGCTCATATCCATGTGCTTTTTTTCTCTTATCAGTTCTACCTTTCGTAAGTGCGATATAGCACCGAAAATAACACTTTTGGTGCCGCTTCTTAAATGGAAAAGCTCTGGAGCACAAAACAGGTACCACTGTAATAGTTATGTTCCAGAACCCTTAAATGGAGGTTTAAAAAAAAACCTCCCGTACGCTCCCCCTCCCAGCCCCCTTAGTAAGTTTCATAAATCATTTCGTCATCAGTAAGCTACTGAAACATTAGCAGGCTACAACACCATCGTAAATAGATGTTTAGTGGCTCAATTAAAAACTATTACTTATATTTACTAGGTTTTTACAAATTCTACCATCTGGTAGACTTCACAGATTTAACGTTAACTAGTTTCTGGGGAGATTTTACAATGAACTCTTTGTCATGGTTGTAGCATTAGCTGCAACCTAGTAAAGAGCGAACCACAGCCCATTGTAACTAAAGGTAAAAAAGGTTAAAACGGTCTTTCTTTTCTTCTTTTTTCCAGGCCTAGCGGGTTACTAGAACATCATAGAGAGATGTTTAAGAGCTCATTCAGAAGCTATTTCTCATATGTACGTGGTTTATGTAAATTCTGCCATCTGCGAATGCCATCTACGTGCGTTTTATCAATTTTATCATCCATAAGTGCCATACAGCCCTAAAAAGGCACTTTTGGTGCCACTTCTTAAGTGGAAGAGTTTTGAAGCATAAAATGGCACCATTGCAACAATCATGGTCCAAAGCCTGTAACTGGAGGTTTATAAATGCCCCTCGTCTATACTCCCCCTCCAAACCCTCTTGGTAAGTTTCATGAATCGCAAACAAGTATTAAAAGTAAAAGATTATTGCGAAAACAAATTAACTAAAACTAAAAACTTTTCAACTAAAATTTTACCAAAAATTAATATTGAATGATCAACAGTTTTGAAGTGAACCTTCAAACTTCACTCTGCGATGAAGCCTCTTTGCTAGTTCTAACGATGGTAATTGAAGGGAAGGGATTTCCTTGCCCCTTTATTTTTTTGCTCCTGCCTAGGTTTTCAAAACACCTTTTTTTGGTCACTTCATTGGAAAAGGTACTTTTTTTCATTTGAAAAAAAAAAAAAAAATGGGGGAAACAACCGAAAGTGTACTTTGTGGGAATGTGCTATGAAATCACATTTCTTAAAAAAGTGATTAGGTATAAATATAATCTTTTAAATGAACCCTTAAACAGCTCTCTATTTTTGCAGTAGCGTTCCAGTTTTTGCTAGTCAGTAGGCGCTTTATAAAGCCCTGTCTTCATTATGGCTTTTTTAGGCGAAGTAAGTCTAGTAAAAACAACTTTTTGCTCACAGAAAAACAAACGTTCCTAAAAAACATATATTGTTTTGTTAAGTATGGATAGTGAAATTTATTTTTTAGACTGAAAGTTTTTCGTAGCTGTCAAGGTTGTGTACATTATTTTCTAGAGGGGTCTTATCTCCCTCAGATCGGTGATAATTAGAAATTGCATTAAAAATAAGCTTTCAACTGAAACTAAGGAGTGACATTAAAACTTAAAACGAACATACATTATTCACGTTTAAATAAAAAAAAATCATGGCAGTGTTATTTCTAAATTAAATTTTAATAAAAAACGAACAAATATTAATTTTAAAAAAACAAAGTTTGTCCGAGGTAAGTAAAGAGAGAAGTTGAAACTTAAAAAGGATGAAATTTATTACTTCACAGCCTATCTAATATATATCAATAAAACTAGTTCAAGTAAACCAACTAATTATGTTCTCCTATGTTTATAGGATTATAGAAAACTAATGCTTTAATGAAAACACAAAATAATACAGGAGTTTTGGTGCTGTAAAAGAAAACCAATTAAGGACACTTTTTACAGAATAAAAATGCTATCACTCCGTTTTAGGATCAATCCCTTTTAAGATAAAGCAACAATCCATTTTAGGATAGTTGCTTTATTATTTTTTTTTTCGTTTAATTTGGTATCACTTCTGCACAATGGCTCAGTTCAATGACTGGCTCTTGTTTTGGTTTTAAAAGGACATGTCATGATTAGTTTTTAGACAAGTTTGAAGTAAAGCCATCTTGATATAATTAGGACTATAGACTAGCTTTAGAATATCACAGCTTGTAATTCACTGTTGTATAGAGATAAATAATCGGATTTCTAGAGTTCATATTATGTCTCATTTGATCTTCATTTCAACTAATATCAAAGCATATTTCTCATAATTTAAGATTGTATATTACTCACCATTGGTATTATAGCTGCCGAGACCAAAATGCTACCTGATAAACGAATCCAATATTTCTGTATGCTGTTCAATTACTTCGCGGTTATTAAAAAAATATTTAATTTTACGCTTATGCTTATAAGATATAATTTTAATTGTATACTGAAAGTTACTGATACCACAACTGGTGTAAGACAATGAAAATATTTATAGATTGATTTATTGTTTTCTGGCTAAATATTCACTTTTGACTCCCAAATCAATATTCCTGTTTTTTGTACTTGACTTTTGTATTTTCAGTAAAGCGCTAGTTTTCAATACTCCTAGAAACATAGGAAAACATAATTAGTTGATTTATTGGTACTAGTTCTATTGATATATTAGATGGGCTGTGAAGTAATAATTTTTGTCAGTTTTAAGTTTCAACTTCACTCTTTACTTCCCTCCGAAAAACTTTGTTTTTTTTTAAATTAATTGAAGTCATACATACAGGAGAAAAAGATTGTCAAACTCATTGGTATTACGGGGTTACTGTTCGACATGCAAACTATCTATTACATATCTTGACTTGTTCTCTTCATTATGCTGAAACAAACAAAGTGAAAAAAAAAATTTTGTTGCAGACAAAAGTACTTGAGCACTGAGACAAAAAAAAGGAGAAAAAAAAACAATGACTATATGTATATAACTAAAGTATGCGAAGGTAATTGTGTATGACTTAGACAACTACTACTACAACAACTCACTGCAGCACCAAGTCGCTCGAGGCCAACACAACTACGCACGCTCCTCCTCCATCCCAATCTGATCAAAACCTCTCTGTTTACACACTCCCAAAAAAGTTCCCATTTCCTTTAAATCTTTCCTTACGACGTTCTCCCATCCCATTCGGGGATGACTTGCTCCTCATTTGCCCCTAGGGGGTTAGCCGACGAGGACTATTTTTGGCAATCCTTCGTATGCAGAAAATATCTTAGCCCTCTCATTCTTTCACTTATTTTAGCCCTAGAAAGTGGGATTGAACCACATTTTTCCTGCAGCTTACTTTTTTAGATACGATCAGTCAGTCGGGTACTCATTGCAGTCAGTTGGCAATTTCTCTAAAAAAAGCATATAGGAGGAGGATCTAGTATATCCTCCTCCGTTTTTCAGAGCGCCCACGCTTCAGAACCACACTTTACCACTGCCATCACTTTAGCTCCCAATAGTCTAGTCCTGGCTCACACACACATCTTCCTATTCTTTCAAACGTTTTCAACCGTGAAAAAAAAAAACACCCTGGGGCCTTGGCTATTTTATTTTTAACATTTTCATTGCACCCACCGTCTTCACTAATAATACCTAGGTACGATATATACATTACCTAGGTACGATAAGTACATTAACAAGTATCGTCACCGAGTTCGTCTTCCTAAAATGGAGGATAACATTGAAAATTCAATTATGTGGACTTAGAAAACATTGAAAAAAGGAAAACAGAAACAAACAGGTCTTTTGAGGAAAGGACGAATGGTTTCTCTTGATGCCAGCGTTTTTCATAATAGGCTTCAGGGCTCCATCACAAGTGGTGATGTGCTGCTAGTCTTGTAAATACCTTACTTCATAATTTTGAGATTTTGGATACACCTCATTTTGAACACGAGTAGAGAAGGATTTTCCAAGATTTCTTGTGCTGGGAGATCATTTTACGTGCCAAAGGATCGTCACGCAGAATTTGTTTTCAAGCATTCCTGGCATTTTGTACTTTGTGCAAGTCCTGAATAGCCGTACTTTGGCGAGTTTATGGCAAAGGCTTTGCTCTGTCCAGAACAAGCATCGACTACTCCTCTTGTGGAGGGCAATGTTTAGATGTGTAAGCAACCAACATAAATACCACGTCAAAATTACCCTGGATTGACTGGGGGAGATTTGGCATCAAAATGGATAGACGTTGTTTCGATTTTGACAATATGAAGAGGAGCGATTAGACTAGTTGTAGCACCAGCAAAGAGAAAATATGTTTTTTATATGATTGTCTGTTGAATGACGTAAACAGTATCAAACAGATTTGGCATCAAAATGGATAGACGTTGTTTCGATTTTGACAATATGAAGAGGAGCGATTAGACTAGTTGTAGCACCAGCAAAGAGAAAATATTTTTTTTATATGATTGTCTGTTGAATGACGTAAACAGTATCAAACAGATTTGGCATCAAAATGGATAGACGTTGTTTCGATTTTGACAATATGAAGAGGAGCGATTAGACTAGTTGTAGCACCAGCAAAGAGAAAATATGTTTTTTATATGATTGTCTGTTGAATGACGTAAACAGTATCAAACAGATTTGGCATCAAAATGGATAGACGTTGTTTCGATTTTGACAATATGAAGAGGAGCGATTAGACTAGTTGTAGCACCAGCAAAGAGAAAATATGTTTTTTATATGATTGTCTGTTGAATGACGTAAACAGTATCAAACAGATTTGGCATCAAAATGGATAGACGTTTTTTCGATTTTGACAATATGAAGAGGAGCGATTAGACTAGTTGTAGCACCAGCAAAGAGAAAATATGTTTTTTATATGATTGTCTGTTGAATGACGTAAACAGTATCAAAATGGACTCGTCAAAGACGAGACTTTTGAGTATTAGAATGAGACTAAGCTCCCTGGATCTCACTTCTCTTAGGTGTTTACCCCACCTGAGATCTGACAAGGAATGAAACAAAAGAAGGTCTAGTGTATCTAATCTTGTTAATGCCACTCCTTAAAAAATGAAAACAGGATGACCCTTGATATTTTGCGCCCTCGAAATTAAATGTTCTTTAATTTTATACGAAATGAAACTGACGAGCCACGCTTTTGCCCACGTTTCACTATTTTTCAAATCAGCCTGAAACTCCCTATGTGGTTTGCTCGGACCTTCCTCCTTCAAAGTGGAGATTTTTTGTTATGTGATCAGTAAATAGATTTTTCAAAAGACTGTTTTCTAAGTCGTTAGTAAACACCAAAACAGTTGGTCCAGGAAAACTTCTTTGGGGTAAGAAGAAAGTGAGCAAGCACCAAAAATGGCCATCGACTACGTATGCTATTAGTTTACAAATTATGCAAGGGTATTGAAATGTCGCAGCCATTTCGTTTCTAACAGAATTCTAATTCTCTTGATGAATAACGAAGAAGACCAGCGTTCAGCCACTGACTCGCCAAGTTTCTAACTCGTGAATAGGCCCAAATCTGTTATAAATTATGGCTGGGATTTGAAAAACACTGATCAAAACATAAATGTTTGCGGCCAAAAAATGACCTTGCCGGTGGCGCACCGTCGACATCTCACCAGCAGCAACGAGAACAGAATTCGGCGGCACCTCGATGGCGCGCTGCCAGCGGCCTTTCCTTGTCGGTGAGGCGCTGGGGCCCAATTGAGCGTTCTAAACAACTTACTCTTAGTTATATTTAAACTCGTGATTTTCGTATCTGTTCATAGTAGAAAGGGAGCACGGGAAAGTCCACAGTAATAAAGTTGAGTAACCTTAGCAAAAGCTTTTGCAAGAGTATCCACGTTTTTGCGGACAGAATGCACTATTACCATTAGACATTAGTCAATGGGATTGAGGTGGGCTTAGATGAGGGTAAAGCTTCTTGATGGTCTTTTACCACCACTTTGCAGAGTAACTTTTTAACTTTTCCGCCCTTTTGTAGACTGCTATAGCTTGATGTGTAGTTCAACAGACTCATTTCAAACTCTCACAAAAGTATCCCAACCCTCCTCTGATTTTGTTGAGCAGTACTTCTTGTGCGTCTTCTTTCTGACCTTGTTATTTCAGGATAAAAAGAGCCAGAAGTATTGTCAGAAGCAACGCTATTGTGTTGCCTAAAGTAAAAAGCCATATGGCATTTCTTGTGTGTCTTATTATCAGCAGTATTAACAGTATTAATAGAAGTAGTAGCGTGTACATGTTGCATTTTGGTCAGTGGAACATCCCCCTTATGATGCCCCAGAAGTTTCATTATGATTCTGTAGGTCGTTCCAAAAATATTGCTGATGCTTCATTTGACAATCTGTATGAACAAAGTATGTTATGATTTAGTTCAACTTTCCCCCCTATATTTCCTCAGATGTTATTTGTAGCAGTAGTAGTGGTAGTAGTGTGCAAATGTTGCCTTTTCGATCAATTGATCATCTCCATTTTCATTTACTAAAAGTTCCTAATTAATATACCCACTCATTCTTGTGTTAAGCCCTCTTGACAACCCGTATGCATATAATGCCTTTTGATTTGGTTCAGCACTCCTCTCAACATTCTCTGAAAGGTTCACCTGAATGACCTTCGTCTTTTTGGAAAGAAAAGGTCAAACATACCCACTTTTTCTAATAACATATAGTATGGTTAAACAATGGAAGAACTGTCTAAATTACAGCCCTTGCCCTTAGTGCTGTAAGTGGTGGGGTGTTGACATCCCCAAAGACACAATTACTGGATCTAGCAACTATGCTGAACAAAATAGTTGTCTCGAAGTTTTATTTGGATGTGTTTTGGGAAATGAAGGGCGTGCTGGTTGCCCTCTAATCATAAAAAGGGCACATCACTCATGAAAAGGGCACTGAAACTTTCAATCATGGGTAGCGCAATAGTGCTGCCTAAGTAAAGAACGATGTTGGCACAATGTATTATTTATTTATTTTTTTTCCTTTAGACCAGGGCATTTAAAATCGAACGAGTTGTCGTAGAAATTTTGAAAAAGGGCTCATTGGATTGGAAATTGCAGTAGCTAGTGCCCTTTTTAATAGCCAAAAATGATTGGAAGGCAACTAACACCCCTTCCACGCCCACCATTTCCCCAAACACATCCAATCAAAATTTTGAGATAACCCCGTTGTTCAACGTAGTTAAGAAGCCTGAATTATGTTTTTGAGGATGACACTCCCCCCACAGCCATCAGGGCAAGGGTGTAAGTTATGCCCTGGGGGCATATAAGGTTTTTATTGAAAGTGTTGTCGTAGAAACTTAAAAAAGGGCTCATTCGATTGGAAATTGAAAGGGCTAGTGCCCTTTTTAATAGTCTAAAGTGATTAGAAGGGCAACTAACCCCCCTCTTACGCCCACCATTTCCCCTTACACATCAAATCAAAATTTTGAGATAACCATTTTGTTCAACGCAGTTAAAAATTCTGAATTATGTTTTTGAGCAGTAAACTCTCCCAAAAGCACTCAGGGCATGGGTTTTAAGTTATGCACTGGGGGCATATAAGGTTTTTATAGAAAGCGTTGTCGTAAAAACTTCAAAAAGGGCTCATTCGATTTAAAATTCAAAGGGCTAATGGCCTTTTTAATAGTTGAAAGTGATTGGAGAGCAACTAACCCCCCTCTCACGCCTACTGTTTCCCCAAGCATATCCAATCAACATTTTGAGATAGACATTTTCTGCAACGTAGTTGAGCGGTCCAGAAATTAAGTCTTCGAGGATAACCCCCCCCCCATATCTCTCAGGGTAGGGGTGGTAAATTATACCCTGGGGGCATATAAGGTTTTTATAGAAAGCGTTGTCGTAGAAACTTCAAAGAGGGTTCGTTCGATTGAAAATTCAAAGGGCTAGTGGCCTTTTTAATAGTCGAAAGTGATTGGAGGGCAACTAACCCCCTCTCACGCCCACCATTTTCACAAACAGATGCAATCAAAATTTTAAGATGTCCATTTTGTTCAACGTAGTTAACAGTTCTTGAAAGTAGGTTTTTGAGGATGAAAACACACTCAAAGCCCTCCAGGCAAGGGTTGTAATTTATGCCCTGGAGGCATATAAGGCTTTTAAAGAAAGCGTTGTCGTAGAAACTTCAAAAAAAGCTCAATTGATTGGAAATTAAAAGCGTTAGTGCTCTTTTTAATAGTCGAAAGTAATTGGAGAGCAACTAACCCCTTCTCACGCCCACCATTTGCTTAAACACATCTAATAAAAATTTTGAGATAGCCATTTTGTTCAAAGTAATTGAGAATTCTGGAAATTATGTCTTTGAGGATGACAAACTCCTCCGGGCAAGGGCTGTAAGTTATGCCCTGGGGGCATATAAGGTTTTTATAGAAAGTGTTTTCGTAAAAAACTTCAAGGGCTCATTTGATGGGAAATTCAAAGGGCTAGTGGCGTTTTTAACAGTCAAAAGGGATGGGAGGGCAACTAACCCCCCTCTCACGCTCACCATTTCCAAAAACACATCCAATCAAAATTTTGGGATAGACATTTTGTTCAACGTAATCGAAACGTCCGGAAATTATGTTTCTGAGGATGACACTCTCCCTAAATCCCTCAGGGCAAGGTTTATAAGTTATGCCCTGGGTGCATATAGAAAGTATTGTCGTAGAAACTTCAAAAGCGATAACTCGATTGGAAATTGAAAGGGCTAGTGCCCAATATATATATATATATATATATATATATATATATATATATATATATATATATATATATATATATATATATATACATATTATTATTATTATTATTTATTGGAAAACCCGTCATACAAAAAAGGAAAAGAACGAGCAATAAGTAAAAAAAAAAAAAAAAAGCAAAACACATAAACTTAGGAGTTATACATGTGGTTTGTAGTGACGAACGCTGGAGCAAAGATCTAAATCAGCACTTAGAACAAATTAAACAAAACGAGAAAGAAAAACACAATTATACACTGCTCTGTAGGTACGCGACAACTTTATTTTCTTTTTGTTCAGGCTCCTAAATACTTAAAAAACATACATAATATTAAAATAATTGCATAAAACCGTATTTTTTAAAAAAAAACGAAAAAAAAACAACCAAACAATCGACCGTGACTTAAAAAAGATGGAATGAAGAAAATAACGTTAACCTATGTAAACTATAAACGACCTGTCTCGAAACGTTAAACGACGCGATTATCTACTAAGCAAGAACTAATAACACTAGCAGTAACTTATAGATTTATTCCGATATATATAAATAACAGAAACAAGGACTACATTCGATCACGAATCTTTTTAAAACTTTGCTTAAAGCAATATGCTTTAAAGAACCGATAATTAATAAACAACTCTATTATTAGTAATATACACAATATATTATCAAAAAAAAAGTTGACACCAAAATTGAGAATAACTAGCGTCACTTAAATTGGACTCATACGAAAAGAGACTAAATCATCAGTCAGTTTAAAAACTGCAACAATTACACTAAGCGCGAAAACAAACACTTAAAAAAAAAAAAACAAACACAGCAAAAAAAAAACATCTTAACTAATGGGCCAATACTGACGACCAGGGATGATTCAACTTCATTAAGCGGGAATTATAAGCACGAATTTGCTTTTCCACAGCTATAATGGGGTCAGCAATGCTGAATTTTCTAATTAGATAAGAATGGCGCGTCCAAGAGGGAAAACGTAAAAGATATTTTGCGAACCGGAAGAAAACTGAACGAATTTTTGACTTGTCAGAGTTTGTGAGCATTTTCTAAAACGGCGATATGCACAGATAATGTGGTAGAGCGAAAGAGTTAAAAAGTTTCGAGACAAAATGGCGGTTGAACCGTAACTTATTAGTTACAAAAGAAGCATATAATAACCCAACTCTACGCTCAATGTGAGCAATTGATAGTTGTTGCGGGTGCATTATTGACAAACCACTGGGAAAACTGAGGTAGGTGATATGATCTACTCGTTTAATCCTACTGTTTCAGAGAGCAATATCGCTGAGCAAAGCTTGCTTCCAATTGAAGAATACAACTTGGGACTTTTAAGCTTTGAACTGAAGACGTAGTTTCGCATACTCAGATTGTAGCGTTGTGAAAACCCCGGTAGTACACTGGATAGTGCGGCTCAAATTCAGAATGTCGTCTGCATAACATACGAGAGATAAATCAAGACCAGCAAAGATGAATGATGTGGGAACAGCTGACTGTGCATCAAGAACTCCATTATTGAAGAGTGAAGGGGAAGAAACAGCCCCTTGACGGGTATCTTTTTCAACGTTGACAAAAATATCAGGGATTGGTGCGTAGACTTGAGAGCCGTCAACTTTAGATAATGGGTGAAGTATTAGGCGAACTTTAAGACGATAATACATGTCTCGAAGGGCTCTGATATATGAGGGGCTCACTCCGCGTTTTGCTGCATGGAGTAGCATAGCGGCGTGACTGAGAGAGTCGAACGCTTTACGAACATCATGCCCAGCCAGTACGAGAGTTTCACCTGCTGCATCAGCATCGATCAATGCGTTCGCAACAACCGACAAAGCGTGGGCACAACCGAGACGTGGCTGGAATCCAAATTGGTAAGGTGGAACAGAGGTTCAAAAAGCTTACAGAAGGTAGTAGCCACCGTTACAGGGCGGAAAGACCAGCACTGGGTGGCGAGTTTACCTTTCTTTGGAATTGGAATGAGATCTCTAATCGAGAAAGAAGAAGGTACAACTCCTTGGGTAACAATCATCTGCATCAAAAGAGCAATATGGTTTATCAGAAGCTCGCTTCCATATGGCACGGGAAGAGTACTTATTTTATCGATGCCAGAAGAATTCTTACGCCTTAGGCGTTCGATTTCTCACAGTAGGAACCCAACTAAAACAACAAAATTGTCGGTTGGACCAATAGACAGAAATTTATCAAGCTTATCTTCATATTCAGACTGTAGGGCGGCATCTGCTGAGAAGAAATTAGCAGAGAAGTATGAATTCCATTCGGAATCAGGAATAACTTGAGCAGATAGGTGGGCGCTAGGAGAACCTCTTGATAAATTTCTGCAGAAGGAAGGTTGGGACAGAGAAGCTTGCTAGGAAGTCTCTTCAACTATCTGGTTAATGTGGATACATAGTTCTCTTGCAAACTTGCTTTTGGTAGAAAGACGAATGTCAGAAATCCAGCCAGAGCAAGGACGGTCGCACTGGAGCCACAAATGGTACCAAAATTTGGATTTTCTCCAAGCTTCAACTAGGCTCGGATTACTGGACCAGTTCTTTGTGACACCCCGACGTATACGTTTAAGTGGTGTACTAGCTTTGTCTGCCCATTGTAGAGCATAGCAAATTTGCGCAAGATAGATCTCTAGCAACATTCGTGTTTCATTTGGATCAAATTGCGAATTTTCCATGAGCATCTGGAACGAAACATGAATTTTAAGTAAAACATAATTAGTTACTGTAGCAAAAAGGTCATCTTGGATATTTTCCCAATCCCTGTAAAATTGGGCGTGGGGCTGATGTGGTTGTGTAGTGGGAGTCGACTGAGCAGAGGAACAATAAATAGATGCAGATACTGGAAGGTGGTCTGATAGTTGGAAATCAGTAATGAAGTGAACAGGTGACACTTGGAGATTTATGGAAGAAACTGCATGGTCAAGGTTCGATACGTGACTTGAATGGTGTGTGTAAGTGTAATAAAGATCTTTCGGCAATATCCTAAGCCAATCGTCAAAAATGCCAGACAAAATAGAAGTACGCAATAACGAAGCGTCAGTTAAATTACAGTTAAAATCTCCTATAGTAATGCAACACTTACCTAACAGGCGAATCTTTGAAAGGCAAGACCCTAGTTTCTCAAACGCAGAAGTAAATAAAAATTCCGATCGGTCATTGCGATAATCTGTTGGGAGATAGACGTTTACAATAACATACTCTTTTACACGGACAGCAAGAAAAAAATCACATGAATCAAAAATACTCGACCGGCGCGAGGTCCTATCAAGTATTGCAATACCACCCGAAGGACGGCCAGTAGAAGCAGATCGTTTAGTGGGCTTCGAATAGCTAGTAAAATTATTGTCAATTTTCAGAAGGCCTAAACTATGACTCGTCAAAAAATACTCTTGCAAGCACAATACGTCACAATTCGAAAGCAAACCTTTTATCACAGGAATTTTGACTAAAAGTCCACCATTAATATTCCACGAAAGTACAGCTTGCGTAGTAGTAGACACATCCATGTCATACTTTGCTAGTTGACTGTTGTTATTAGGACACTTTACACTGTAACAAGTATGGCCGGTAACTTTACATTCTAGACAGAACATTTTTTCCGAACACGGAGAGGCATCGTTTGAGGTGTGATCGCATGATCCACAGCGAGAGCAGAGGGCCCGATTAGAGCACTGCAAGGCCAGAGGCCCAGTCTTATGACACGAGAAACAAAGCTTTGGGAGATATACAAATGCTTGTGCAGAAAGCTTTTCGTAGCCAATTTTAACAGAAACTTTTAAGAACTGATTCTGGTTTTGTTTTGACTCAAAGTAGACCTTAAACACTCGGGACTTTCCGCACAGTGAAACTTTCGTGCACTTTGGTACAAGAGATTTTACTTGATTCTCATCGTATTCGATTGGTACGCCTTTCAGGATCCCTATAAACAGTGGATATTTCACAGTCACCGAGATACCTGAGGTACTGTTTTTAGCATTCTCGGCAATTTTATTCGCTGCACGCTTTGACTTAACAGCAAGTCTCCATTCCGAAGTCGAATTTTTTAAGTTCACTTATTTCAACTGAGGCCTCAGGGCAAAGTTTATCGACAAAGTTCGTACGAACATTAGGTGAAGTCAGGTTTGCAGTACAGTTTTTTAGTATAACAGCAAACGTAGGAGCTGGGGCAGGGTTAATTGTTACGTTGGTATCAATTCTAGCTGGCCAAACAGGGCCTGAAGGCGTCGCATTCTCTAAAAAGCCGTCAATTTTCCGAGAGAGTTCATTAACTTTTGAGACTGCCTCCCCGATTGTTTGTGTTTAAGTAGGTGAGAATATAACAAAAGTGGGAACAGGCAAATTATCCTTTGCTGCCTGATTTAACTGTTTACAAATGTCAAATACCTTATCTTCATCCTTTGCATTTTTCACACACTGGCTCTGAATATCCAGCTCCTTATGCAGAAACTCTTTAGCACTGATAATAGTACTATGATCAAAAGAACCTACAGCTTTTCCGATAATCAGATCAATTTTCGCACCATCAAGCATAGATCTCGTGACAAAGTTCAGTAATGGGTTTAAAATAATTTTCCTATTTTGATCGGTCATTGCGCAATCTAATTATCATAGCCAGGGACAGTCGAGTATTCCAATCAAAATTTATATGTAGTAGGTCAAATAATGTAAATAATGTAAGTTCAAGGTGAACTATTTTCAAGTTCTAATCCGATTATGAAATTAATTCAATAAAAACCATAGGGAATCACGAATGTCTTACTGTATTAACAGTTTTACTGTATGAATGAGATTATATCCAAAAAGAGGTGTTTTCAGTATGAACTCTCAATGTAGACTGACATATATATATATATATACATATATATATATATATATATATATATATATATATATATAGAAAAAGTATTGAGTATCTTCCGCTAAGTTCTCCAAAGCCCAAGTTTTCTCTTATGAAGTAACTGTAAGGGGCATGTGTATTTTTTAATATAATTTAAATAAAACACGTTATAGTCAGCATAACTAAAATAAAACATTCCAGTGTTTGAACCTTTTTAATAGTCGAAAGTGATTGGAGGGCAACTAACGCCCCTCTCACGCCTACCATTTCCCCAAACATATCCAATCAAAATTTTGAGATAGAAATTTTGTTCAACGTAGTTGAAAGCTCTGGAAATTAGGTCTTTGCCAGCGTTGTCGTAGAAACTTCAAAAAGAACTCATTCCATTGAGAATGGAGAGGGCTAGTGCCCTTATTATCAGTCAAAACTGACAGGAGGCGGAATTTCCCCCTCTCCACGCCATCATTCTCCCAAACACTTCCGATCAACATTTTGATATAGCCATTTTGTTGAACGTAGTTGAAGAAAATTATGTTTGAGTATGACAACCCCCTCAGAGCCCGCAGGGCTAGGTTGTAATTTATGTCCTGGGGGCACAAAATGTCTCTATAGAAAGTGTTGTCGTAAAAATTTCAAAAAAGCTATTTCGATTGGAAATTGAGAGGGCTATTGCCTTTTTAATAGTCGAAAGTAATCGGAGGGAGAATCGACCATCATTTCCCCAAACATTTCTGATCAACACTTTGATGTGGCCATTTTGTTCAACGTAGTTGAAATGTCTGGAAATTATGTCTTTGAGGATAACCACCCTCACCCCCCCCCCATAGCCTTCAGGATAAGGGTCGTAAGTTATGCCCTTTGGGCATATAAGGTTTTATAGAAAGTTTAGACGTAGAAGCTTCGAAAAGAGCTTATTAGATTTAAAAATTGAGAGGACTAGTGCCGAAAGTAATCAGATCGAGAGTGATTAGTTGAAAGTGATCAGAGGGCAAATGCCCCCCCACGCCTACCATTTCTCCAAACACTTTCAATCAAATTTGTGATATAGCGATTTTGTTCGGTCTATCGGAAAGGTCTGAAAATTGTGTCTTTGAGGATAACAAACCCCCCCGCCCTCAGGGCAAGGGTTGCAAGTTATGCCCTGGGGACATATAGGGTTTTGATAGAAAGTGTGGTCATATACACTTCGGGGGGGGGGGGGGAGGGGCTCATTGGATTGGAAATCAGACGCTTTGATTCTTTTAAATGTTTGATTTTGAAAAAAACCTTTTAAATTTGTTTCACTTTTATAACTATAAGAAATCAAAAATTAAATAAAAATTAAAGGAATAAACATCAGCATATGTATATTAAACTGACAATGCACTTTTTTTTCAGTAAATTCATTCGAATTTTTTCAGTAAAGTATAAATTATATTATGGCTTTTAGAAAGCATAGGGTTTAGAACCCTACTCAGATTAGTTTCTGCTCGTTTTGAGTTCAACTTATTTGAATTTCTGTTTGTTTTGGGTTTCATTTATCTATTGATACTGATGTCTGGTAGTTCTAAAATTAAAACCTTATATGCCACAGGGGAATAACTTATAACCTTGCCCCCTGGGCTCTCGGGGGGTTTTGCCAACCTTGTAGGCATTCTTACATGATCATAAGACTATTTAGAACAAAATGGCCATCTCAGAATTTTGATCGGATGTATCTGGGGAAAAGAGGGTGATCAGAAGTAGGGGCTAGTTGCCTTCCAATCATTTTCAACTAAAAAAAAGGGGACTAGAACTTTGAATTTAAAACTAAATGAGCCCCCTCCAAACCTTATACGACCACCCCTTTCATAAGAAAAACCTTATATGACCCCGGAGCATAACTTACAACCCTTGCCCCCAGACTATGGGGGTTTGTATCAGTCATGGAAGCATTGTTGTATGCAGTTTAGACTACTTTGAACAAAATGGCTTTCTCAAAAATTCGATCAGATACATTTGGGGAAAAAAGGGCATGGGAGGCTAGTATCCCCCCGGTCACTTTTGGCTCTTAAAAAGAGCACTATAACTTCCGATTTCCAATCGAATGAGTACCCTCCAGTGTTTAGGTGACCACCCCTTCATAGCAACCTTATATGTTAGCAATTTGCAACTAGTATAACTTTTAGCCCTTACCCTGAGGGATGTTGGGGATTGATATACCCAAAGATGTAATTTCTGGACCTTTCAACTATGGTGGACAAAATGACTATCTAAAAATTTTAATATGATATTTTTTAGAAACTATGGGCATGGGGGGCGGCTAGTTGCCTTTCAATCACTTTTGACTCTTAAAAAAGCACTAAAGCTTTTTATTTCCAATCGAATGAGCTCCTTTCGAAGTTTTTTATGACAACTTCTACTATGTGAAGTGCCCTGGTCAGAAAAAAAATAAATAGATAATACATTTTGCCCACATCGCTCTTTACTTAGGCAGTGCTAATGCGCAGACTATGAAATAATTTTAACCTACAAGTAGTTGCAATTGAATTAGTAGTGAGAGTAGTTTAGTAGCAGTTGATGTAGTAGTAGTAGTAGCAGTAGTAGCAGTAAAAGTGGAAGTGGTAGTAGCGTTAGTAGTAGCTTACACATATTACCTTTTGGTCAATTCATTTTCCCCCTTAAGCATTTTCTAAAAGTTCCAACTTAATGACAAAATCCATTCTTGAGATACACCCTTTTGACAATCTGCATGCACGTAGTGTGTTTTGAGGTTGGTCAAGTTCCCCTCAATATTCTGTCAAAGTTTCACCTTCATACGCGTAGCTTTAATAGTAGGCCTACTAGTATCATAGTAGTTGTGGTGTTGTGGTATTATTAGTTGTAGTAATAGCAGTAGTAGTAGGTAAATGTCACCTTTAGGTCAGTTGAACATCCCCCTCATGATGCCCCAGAAGTTTCATTTTGAAGGTTAAGCCGTTCCATAAATATTGCTGATAGACCTGCATGAGCAATCTGTGTACATAGTGTGTTTTGATTTAAATCAACTTTCCCCTCAACGTTTCCTCAGATGTTTATTTCAATATCCTCCACCTTGGTAGTACTCATTACAGAGGCAGTAGTTCAGTGGCAATAGTGGTAGTAGTAGTAGCAGTAGTGGTAGCAGTTGCATTAGTGGTAGTCGTAGTATTAGTAGTATGCAAATGTTGCCTTTTTGATCAATTGATCATTTCCCTCATAGTTTCCTGAAAGTTCCAAATTAATACATTTCATTGCTGAGTTGCCGTCATTCCTGAGTTACGCCTACATACCACATACCCACATTTGACAACCCACATACACATAACGCGTTTTGATTTTATTCAACACTCCCCTCGACATTCTCTAAGTGGTCACCTGAATGCCCTTCGTCTTTCTGGAAAGCAATGGTCAAACATGTCCATCTTTTTCAATATACATATTATATGTAAAGAATAGATGACAGACCTTGCCCTAAGGGTTGGAGCGGGGGGGGGGGTGATGACATCCCCAAAGACATAATTACTAGACTTTTCAACAATGCTGAACAATATAGATATTGTCATAGATATAGTATCACAATTTTGATTGGATGTGTTTTAGGAAATAATGGGTTGTGAGGGAGGGGGACTGCCTGCCCTCCAACCACTTTTGACTCTTAAAATAGACATTATAACTTCTAAATTCCAATGAAATGAGCCCCCTCCGATGTTTATACGACCACCAGTTCCATAAAAACTTGAATGCCCTTGGAGGAAAACTTACAACCCCTGCCCCTTGGCTTTCGGAATCGTGTCAACGCTCCAGGCGTTGTTATATGGTCTTTGTACTGTTTTGAACAAAGTGGCTATCTCACAATTTTGACCAGATGCATTTGGGGGAGAAAGTGCTTCGGGGGGAGGGGGTGTGATGGTGCTAGTTGCCCTCCTATCACTTTTGACTATAGAAAGGGAACTAGAACTTTTAGTTTCCAATCAAATAAGCGTCCTCTAAAATTTATACGACCATTCCTCCATAAAATCCTTATATCTCCCCAAGGCATAACCTATAACCCTTTCCCCCGGGCTCTGGGAGGTTTTTTCAACCCCAAAGGCCTTGTTTTATAATCTTTGGACTATTTAGGATGAAATAGCAATCTCAAAATTTCTATCGGATGCATTTAATAAAAAGAGGAGATGGAGGGGGGGGGGCTATTTGCCCTCCGATAACTTTTGAGTCTTAAAAAGGGACAAGAACTTCGAATCAAATGAACCCACTCCAAAGTTTTCACGACCATCCCTTCCATAAAAATCTCCCCCATAAAAAATATGAACCAGGGATTGGTTCATTTTTTCAAAAAGTAGTCCAGTCAGTGCACTTACTTCGTTTCTGCACCAGCTTCGGACTTAAATCACTTTTGCACCGTTTAAGAACTCGAATTGTTTTTCACAAGGTCAGGACTTAGCCAGTCGTGGTACTGATTCAGGACTCTAACTGCAACTGAATGACTGAAAAGATTCGTGCAGAATCTTTGCATGACACACGCTTGAACAATCTTTCTGCTCTAAAAGTAGTGATGGAAGGGGGAGTTGTATGACTTATCGGACAAGATCAGCACTCAACAAGCGGAATCAGAGTTTGGGATGGGGGGGGTAGAATTGACGAATCTGGAATTGAGGGAACCGTATTTTTTTTGTTTTGTAAGAAGTATTTCGTATTTTGTAAGAAGA
The DNA here is from genome assembly GCF_049724085.1 of Artemia sp. Qi Xiang Cuo. Taxonomy (NCBI): domain Eukaryota; kingdom Metazoa; phylum Arthropoda; class Branchiopoda; order Anostraca; family Artemiidae; genus Artemia; species Artemia sp. Qi Xiang Cuo. The sequence goes on along the minus strand of NC_142808.1, from coordinate 27,421,128 downwards.
ATTTGTGATCGGTAGAAATGGATGCTTGGAGGGTCTGGTAGAATCCACTGAAAAGCCGTGTTTTCAGCCCATTTGTGGTACGAAACAACAATTCTAGCCAAAAAGAAGGCTGAAAAGCTATTGTGTGAGAATTCTGAGATAGTCAATTGATTTAGAATTACCGAAAATTCATACGCATATTGAGCCTCCTGTTTCAGAGGCAGCAAGACCGAACGGGGCTCGTTTGTTTCTAAATGGTGCTACTAATCCTACAATATAAAAATCAGACATTTAGTTTAGCCAAAAGACTTCTCCTAAAATGTGTCACAGGCTTGGAACTGAGAGAAAGTAATACCAAGAAAAAAATGAATAAAATATGGAATTAAGTCACATGTCTTGTGCCCCGTTTTCCTGTGTATTGGACAAACTTAAATAATTCTCTAAGAAACATATCTAGAAAACCTCTAAGAAGTACCCTTGCATTGGGCTTCTATTTATAGTGGCCCTGTGACGAAGGAAGGATCAAACAGGGATGCGTTTAAAACTTTTCTGTAGGCCGGTTTAAAACATGGATGTAATGGAATCCACAGTAATCTGTCATGTGATGTGACACCTCTTGTCCGTTTAAAACAGGGATGCATTTAAAACCTTCCTATGGGCTGGTTTAAAACAGAGATGTTATGGAATCCGCAGGGGCGTGTCGTGTGACGTAAGAGCATTTATAATAGAGACCGGTTGTATTGTGGGGATACCTGACCCTTTAAAATCCATGGGCTGCGTTTGTATTACACAGGTGCGAGCAAAAACGTCTTGAGGGAATAGAGGCTTCATTTATAAAAGAACAATCTTGGGGTTATAGTTGCTTATAAATTTAAATGTAGGTTTTTTAATGGAAAGGGAAGGTCTTTGGGTGAAATCATAGGCTTTGGAGTAAAAATGAAGAATTTATCCTCTCTTTTGGTTAGTTAACGCTAAGTTTTGCAAAGTGGAACCTTTTATCTAAGAAAACACACAAAAAATAAAAAAAATATGTTAAAGTTCTTGAAGCATCTTTGCAATACGACTAAAAATCAAGAATTTATCCTCTCTTTCGGCTAGTTAAGTCTAAGTTTTAAAAAGCGGCGCCGTTTTCATAAGAAACACACACAAAAAAATAGAAAAATATATAAAAGTTCCTTAATTATTCGTGAAATACAAGTAAATATAAAGAACTTATTTTCTGTTTCGGCCAGTTAAGGTACACACAAAAAATAGAAAAATATATAAAAGTTCCTTAATTATTCGTGCAATACAAGTAAAAATAAAGAAAATATTTTCTCTTGCGGCTAGTTAAGGCTAGGTTTTTGCAATAATGGACCATTTTACTAAGAAACACACACAAAAATAGAAAAATATATTAAATATTCTTTAATTACCCGTGCAAAATGACTATAAGTGAACAATTTATGCACTCTTTTCGCTAGTTAAGGCCAAGTTTTGCAATAATAGACCATTTTCCCAGTAACTACATAATAACAACCCTGCCCCTCTGAAATTCTTGCCAGGACCTTGTTAGTTCCATCTGCTCTCCCCGTTATTAGGACCCTTTAAGAGTAAAAAACTATATCCTTTAGGATATTTCCAAACCCTTTCTCGAAATATATTATCCCCTCTGTACCTCAAATATCGCAGGTGTAGGAAAAACGGCATTCTAGCCTGTATGAAGAATGGGAACACTCCTTGCGTTCAATAGGCTATTTCTAGAATATATTAGCCCGAAAAAAGTATTAGAAATAGCCTGTTGTACCTGGCGTCTGGGGTGTTGTTCTATTGAATGGAAAATGATCTTTCGAGACCTAACGAGGACAAAATATTAAAGAAAAAAACATCTTAAAAGACAGAAAAAGCCCTGAAAGAAAGAAAAAGAAACGCTTTGAAAGAAAGAAAAAAAGAAATGCCTTGAACATCTCGACGAAAAATAAAATCTCAAAAAAGTATCATGTGACAGTGATGTATGCGCTGCCGTTACGCAAGATGCGTGCTATCATTAGGCAACACCCACGTGTGCGCCGTCATTACATAAGAACTACGCGTGCGTCGTCATTCATAAGACCGAGGAAAAATAAAATCTCGAAAAATTATTATGTGACAGTAATATGTGTGCTGACATTACGTAAGATGCGTGCTGTCATAAAGCAACACCCACGTGTGCACCGTCATTACATAAGACCCACGTGTCCGACGTAATTACATAAGAACGACGTGTGCGTCGTAACTACATAAGGCCCATGTGTGTGCCGTCATTATAAAACATGTGCGCTGTCATTACACAACACCCACATGTGCACCGTCATTAAGTTATTTCCGATAAACCCACGTACTGCAATTACGTAGGTTAAAATTCCCCATGATATAACATGTCACGCACGATTGCGCCATCCATATTACTAAATACCTGCATCGTTTAGAAAAATTAATAACACCTGGGTGTCATGGGAATCTTGCCAGCTGTGTTCCTTCTACTACTGAAGTTAGATTGCGTAATCCATATTACACCTGGTCATAGAAACAGGGCATGCGTTTGAAACCGGGATGTGCTCGAAACAGGGCTTCGTTTAAAACAGGACATTTGGTTAAAACTACGGTAGTGCATTCGCTAAAAATCCTGGGAGGTTTTATGCTTGAAGTAATTATGCCCCTACTACTCCTGATCTTGCCAAATTTCCTTGTACTATTCTAGCATAACATGGCATGACATGCCCAAATTTTCTACTAAAATGTATTTGGGAAGACTTAGCCGATTGAATAATATAAAGGCCTGCCTGGGTCATTTATGGAGACACAGGCAAGGGTATTGACTACCCTTTGCTAAGAAAAAGTACCAGGCCCTCTACATATTAAAAATATCCTTTATTTCGTTGTTTGTTCTTTTAGATTTCTGTTTTATATGTCAAATTCCATCGTCTTCTATTAATTGCTTTTGTCAAGTTTCAAGGACAGTTCAGCAACGGACAGTCCGTTACTAAGACTATTGACAAAGTTCAGGCCCCAATTTTTTTTTTGAACTCTTTTGATTTGTTTTAATTGTGTTTTTTCCAACATCTTGAAGGCATATTTGTGTATAGAGACTAATTGAATATCTACAGTATAGAGATTAACGTTTACCTTAGTCTTTTAAACCCAGTGAACCTTAACATGTAGAGTTCGCACGTTAAGGCTTTCTTATTATTTCCTCCTCTCAATCTTCCTTACTTAATAATAATTTAACTGACAACTTAAACTGTGGGCATGTGTCAATCTGAATGATGCTACAACTAACAATTAACCTCTGAAATACCTATAGGTGTATAAATTTTCAACCTTTGCAAGAGGGAGAGGACTCAACTGTTTTTTTTTGTATTGTGAGAGTGTCTGATGCCTCAAAACTGCACTTGTAATAATTGGCCTAAATATTTCTTCGTCTTCTCATGAGGATCGCCTTTTTAGGAGTCGTCCATGCAAATTTGCTTGCAATTCATTTTTCTGGAGTAAATTACCTTTTTATTCAGCTTCAAGGACTGCACATTGTGGAGAGCTCGACACTCATTATGAGCTTTAAGGCATGCTTTAGCAAAACTTTCATCTTCTTCCTCATCGGAAGAAGAGCTGGATGAGCTTTGTTTTGTATTCGTCTTATCCCTGGAAAATAAACAACTCGTAATTTAGGAAGTTTTCTTAAGACACAGATGAACATACTCAGGCATTAAGATTAGTTTTAGAAAGAAAGAGAGACTTGTTTTCAAAGTAGCAAATTCTTTTCTATTTTGTGCCTGAAATAGTGATTTAGAGAAGTTGGATGTGATTTGATTTTTTTGTTTTTTCCCTCTGTTTAATGTGTCCGCTGGGTATCTAGTAGCCATAAAAAAATTTGCTAACTTTGAATTTTTTTTGTTAGAGGGAGTCGTAGTTAATCCCCTATATTTTAGTTAATCTCAGAAAAAAACTAATGAATAGGTGGGTAATCTTAAAATATCCTAACAAACCATGGTAAGTTTGCTAGAAAAAAAGAGTTCAAACTGGATTCAGATCACCTCTAAGATTTCGATATTTTTTTCACAATATAGTTCAAAATTCTGACTGAGCAGGGTTTGAAGGCTATACTATGAGTATCAACAGTATAAATTCAGAAAAACAAATGTGAAAGGAATAAATCCAGAACATTTAGGCTAACAGTTGCTTCTTAAAGCCAATCTTTAGCAAGCAGGGAATCTTAAACAGTAACATTTGCTATGAAGCCATAACATTTACCATGAATTTTTTTACTTGGCCTTAAAAATTGCCATTTTCTTTTCTTTTGTACTCGTGGTTGTAGATTGCAATGGCTTACGAAATCCCGACACGGAGACAACTGTTCCCCCACATTCCATAGCACCCGGAGCCCTTGCTATGTATCAAGTCTCACCCGAATCGTCTTCAGAGAGCAAGTGATGTCATTGGTTTGATGCCAAACCAATTCATTTGGAAACTGTGGAGGTGAAAATTCAATTCGACCAAGCAAGCAGCAATCTTCAAGCTAATCACCTTTGTTAATTTTATTTTGATTCCTTCTGATCCTTGGTGTCGCATGTCTTGTAACCGTATATTTCTTTATTTTTCATTTTCGTGGCAGGTTTGTATCTATTTTATTCTCTGTTTGCGCACTAGCATGATCACCACGTTATTTTTTAGCTTTATTCATCGTAACACCTTAAATCAGGTATCCTTTTTTCAGACCACACTGCATTAAAATAAAATAATTAAATCTCTTAAGTTAAAATAACTAACTCTCTCCGAAAAAAATTTAATCTAGTGAATAACCCAGAAATTTGTTATTTTGTTTTGTACGAATACGTGAGTTTCAGTTTAATACTTTAGTATTTCTACTGACGATGTTCGCTGTGTATATGATCGAAATATCTAGACTATTGTACCTATTTTCACTATCTAAATATATGGATTTATCAACATTTGAACGTTTATTTGTTCGTCTTTAGTTTTAATTAATGATGTGTCACTTTCGTTTCTTATTCGTTGTGATAGTCGTTGTCGCATATCTTCTAACTGCATATTCCTTTGTTCCTCAATTTTGTTTTTGACTCGTTGTGAATCTCGCTGTTGCATACCTTTTAGCCCCATAATTGTTTGTTCTTCGCTTTAATTTTGAATTCGTTATGGTCTTCGTTGTCGTACGTCGTGTAACTGAATGTTTTTTTTTTCTTTTTGGGTTCTTCACTTTTGTTTTTGACTCATGATAATTCTCGCGGCCACTTATCTTTTAACCGCAGGTTTCTTTGTTCTTCACTTTCGTTTTTGACTCTCTGTGATACTCACTGTCGCCTTAACCCAAATTACTTTGTAAGTTTACTTTCATTTTCATTTGTTCTAATCCCCGATGTCGCATGTCGAATAGCTGCACATTTTTTGTTCTTCATTGCTATTTTTAACTCATTGTAATACTCATTGCCGCTTGTCTTCTAACCGCATATTTCTTTTTTTCCTTATGTCGCATATCTTTTCACCGCATATTTCTCTGCTGTTCGCTTTTATTTTTGATTTTATCTCATTCTCGTTGTCACATGGCTTGTAATCGTATACTTCTTTGTTCTTCACTTTCGTTTTTGACACGTTGTAGTTCTCACTGCCGTGCCGTCGCGTTTCGTCTAACTTGTTTTGATCATCGTTGTTGAGTCTTCGAACTTCGTCTTCTAACCGCATAGGTCTTAATTCTTCACTTTTATTTTTAACTCGTTATGATTTTCACTGTCGCTTTTCTTCAAACCGCAGATCTCATTTCTCTTCACTTTTGTTTTGACTCGTTCTGATTTTTGCAGTCGCTTATCTTCTGAACACACCTTTCTTTGTTCTTCACTTTTGTATTGATTCGTTGTAATCCTCTTTGTCACAAATCTTCTAACTGCTTATTTCTTTGTTCTTCATTTTGGATTTTAATTACTTCAGAAAGATTTTTTTTGATCCTCATTGCTTTAGCTGCTCGGATTAGTCTTGTCTCATTTGATGGTCCAGGTTGTTCATGTTCATCCATTACAGGGGCGGATCCAGGATTTGTTTCAGGGGGGGCCAAAATAGCCGGATCCGATAAACTTGCTTTAGGAGCAAGTTTAATTAGCGCGAACTTGCGTTAATTAAGTAAACTACATAACTTTAGACTACGTTAAGGGGGTGAGCGCCCCCCTCGCCCCTCCCCTGGATCCGCCACTGATCCATTTTGAATTTATGTGTGTCGGGTCGTTCTCTTGGTCTCATCACGTTTTTATATATACATGCACAATCATTGTTTGTTTAAAGAGGTCTTCTTCTATGCCTTTTTCTTGAGCTGTCCAGAGTCATATGTTATCTATAGTAATTTTGAATGCGTCTTATATACTAAAAACGATACAACCTTTCCTGGGGGTAAAATCAGGAAATTCAATATATACTCTTAAAATGTACACAAATATAACATTACTTATATGAACTTTTTCCAAAAATAAGGCTCTTAAAGAATTTTCACAAACTCGTGACCTATCTAGATTTTTTTTTGGCCAGACAATCACAGGACCCCTCTTTTCTAAAAATAAAAATGGAGCCGTTTAAAAAAAATAGCATACATAAATATACAATTATTGCTAATTTAAAGAGACAAGATATGATATACAAAAAGAAAGAACTGGAGTAAGCTTGAGCAGTTTTCATTTTTTGAATGTTCTAGTAAAGAAAAAAAGCTTATTTAAAGAAGTTATATTCCCACCTAAGGGTAAATGACACTTTGGACATTAAAGGATTTTAAGAGGTTGTTATCCTGCTTTTATGGGCTTTTAGCTTTGATCACATTATTCTTTAATTTAGGGTTGTTTTTAGTTTGACGGGTTATATGGCTTTATTTCTGGTCACATTTTGTTTTAATATTGCTCTTTTCTTTTCTGCAAGAAAATTTTGCATGGAAGAAGTTCTTTTCTAAAATAAATTATTTACAAATATTTCTTTTATTTCATGAAAGAAACTCCATCACTCACGATTCATCTTTGGAAAATTGTTGCACACATTAAAATCTCGGTTTTGAGTAATAGTTTTTTGTTGACCATAACTCTTGAATCAACGTCATTTTTAAAAGAAAAATTCTTTATTTTAAGGGAGACTCACTTCCCGGCAAACGAGAAAAATTTTAGGAGAATCGTTTACAAATACACGCTTATCTTCTAAGGACCACTTTGTGAACACCACCCAACGCACCTAAACTCCATAAAAACCATTTTACATCTTATCTTCCAAATAAATATTGTTTTTGCCTCTTTCTTTATTTTGTCCCGGATATTTTACACATAGACAGTATACATGCGTCAAATCACTTCACTTGAAACAGGGGTGGATCCAGGATTTTTTCTAGGGGAGGGGGGTGCTCAAAATAGGTTGATCTGGTAAACTTGCGTTAGGAGCAAGTCTAATTAACGCAAACTTGAGTTAATTAAGTTAATTACACTACTTTAGACTATGTTAGGGGGCACGTGCCCCCCTCGCCCGCTCTCGATCCGCCACTGAATTGAAATATACTAATCACGATCTTAATACCGTGTGTTTAATTCTGGTCTAAATAGACTGAATTTGCCTGGTACCACAGTTTGATAGGTTTCTAAGACCTTACAATCTCTCTTTTCAGCAGTTACAATATTAAAAAAAAAAATTTCTTACATTTTTATTTCTGGAGAAATATCTTATCCAAGTAACTATTCTGAAATACACGTTTCATAAAGCTTTATTGCAATCAAATAATTCTGGACTAATGATCAAACATTCTCTTATCTCTAAAATATGTCCTCTTATCGATAGTTCTGTATAGAAAGATATTAAAATGCGTAGTCTTGGAGACTAATACTTTCAATAAAAATGTATTCTTGTCCATTAGCAGCCACTGCTTGACCTTCTTTAACATTACTTCTATTTGAATATTCACACTATAACAGTTACAGCACAAAGCTCATTACTTTCAGGCTCATGAAACAAGTTCAGGTTCCTTGTTAGTTGACCTTGTATATGGTTTTGGTGCCTGAGGTACCCCGATGAGAGGTTAAAGCTTTGCGGAAATTTTTTGAGGGACAAAATGAAAACTGAGAGGAAGAGAGATCTTCCTGAGGTAAATTTTGGAGGGTGGGGGAGCTGGAAGGATATTGGTGGCAGAACATTTTGAAGAATAATTCGATGCATTAAAAATATCCCATGGTTTATTATCAGTTCAAGCTATTTGACACGCGGAGAACAGTAATTGAACAGAAAATAAATGAGTTAACAAGCTAAGAAATGATCACCAGGTATTCATGATGGTCTAGGGGCGGAACTTGCTGTTAGTCACCGAAGTATCTTGGCTTCAACTCCCATGCCAGAAGCTAAATTTGAAACAATTATCTTTAATTGCTAAATTGAAGTCACATGCTTGTTTGTAGCTATATATACATGCTCTGGTTTCAGGTAATGGTTGCCGAAAGTGTGGTGCTGGTGACCGGTTTGTGAATTTATTTGTATTGATTTCTTTATTGTATAAAAGAATATTTTATGTCTAATACTTATTTCAAGTTATTCGTTTGCCTGAGAGCGATATCCCGGCTAAGTTTTGTTCATGTCTCTCCCCAGTTGCATCGCTAAAAGATGATACAAATAGAAACATGCTTCCCCAATTGAGTAGCATTTTTCGTGTCAAAAATATCTATCTCTGGTACTCACGTTCTTGCTCTTTTTGCTCGCTGTCGCCTGCAGTGAAACAAGACCGTACACCATCTCGGCGTCAAGAGGATACCAGAATTTGAAATAAATCAAGTCTTAGATAACCAGCATTTCTTTGGCCCGGGATATTGGTTTCGATCGTCTGCAAAGCCTTAAATCCTGGATTGAAAAGCCGTTTTCTGAGTCTGAAGTATAACAAAAATGATTTAAGACCAGAAATTTTTAAGTTTTACAAAAACAGCCTTAATACTTCTAGTCTTTATCTTGTACCAGCAATGGAAGCGCCGATGATATAAGAGGATACCGAGAGTGATGATGACGGTTTGGTTTAGTACTTTTTTTATGTGGTCGTTTTCTATGTATTTTTATCTATACTGTGAGAAAGTGTCTCGGTCTAACCACTCAGTTCTCACGAAAAGTGTGGACCTCAGGTCGGATTGACGAACATAACATTACAACTTGCAAAGCAGTACATGATCCTAAACTGGGACACAAAAGGAGGGTTTTTGTGCCTCTTCAATTCAGAAGCAAAATAGTTTTAGTTTTATTGTCTATGTCTGAGATGCGAGGTCTTCCCCATCGGGCTTTCGTTTCTACTGGCTACGTCTTTCGTTCGACTGGGTAGCTCCGTTCCACCAAGCAAGTGGATAATTGAACTTAAAGTAAGACATAAAGGAATTAAGACATCTGAATGATCCCTCGTTCTGTCAAAATATTTCCTTAGAATGATAAATACAAAGAATTAGTGACTTAAAAAGGGACATTTTCCCTTTCGTCTCAAAGTTCTGCAGTCTACTACTACTAGTCAACTCTGGTTGGGATTTCGGTTGAATTTGTTTTTCCATTTTCTGTTTTTAAGACTAAGACATAATTTTTTTATGCCCGCCTCAAACTTTCGAAACAAGTGTGGTAAATGTAAGTAACTCTCGTTGTTATACCATGGTTATGTTCTCCAAAAATTATTACTAAGTTTTTTACTTCACTTTTCCAAAGAGTTCTCTAGTTGCTATTTTAGAAAGGATTTTATTTTAAACTTTAATTTGACTATTTATTTTTGTTATTTAGTTATTTTGGTATTTCTGCATTATACGGTAACCACGAAAGAAGTCAAGTTTGGTTAATGCTAATTAAATAGAATAAAATAGGTTGAATATATAATAATTTAGAAACAAATTTGGGCTGTATATTTTCACATTAGGGGTGGGAGGGGGGCGTTTGTGCTGGGTAGAGCATAGCATGTATTAAATACGAACCTAACCTATCTAGGTACCTTACCCCTCTAAACTCCAAAAAAACGATAGTTTAAATAATGTAAACTCAATGAGAAACCACGCTTTGCAATCAATTTATCTCTTGCAAATACCCGTTTGACGGGATTCCATTAGTATTTCCTTGTACAGTCTATAGCGGTTGGTACCGCATAATGCATTAGAACCGTTATTTCCAATAGTTTGCATAAGACAGTGAAATATTACGTGAGTTAGAGTATCTTTTTTTTCAACTGAAAGATTGACCAAGATTTGAACTTAAATGTAAAGAAGGCACCCAAGCAAAAGAGTAATTATTCAGATCAAAGAAAATTTGAAGTTCAAGAGAAGCAGGGCTAGGCCCATACAAACACGAAAATGTAGCGGAGGGGTGAAGTTTAATTTTCGAACTCTCGGGGGGTAATGTTTTCATTTTTTCGACTTTTCTTTAATAAAAATACCGAAAAAGCCATTCTCAACGAAAAACTAAAATCAGTATTTTTCAACACCTAGGAGGGTGGAATGCTCCCTTGCTTCATCTCCCCCCCAGAAACGTCGAGGCTTTTATAACTTTCCCATAATATCCAATTTCTTCTATACTATATGCTAATGTTTTGTATTGTTTTTAGCCATCGCCCCACACTCCCGAGTGGAATTTCTGTGAATGCTCTGACCACAGAATATAATTGTAAAAGCTTCATTTATACTATTAAAATTAACAGCTTGAATTTTTTTTAATGGCCAAAGTTTTGAAAACAGAATGTTTATGCCAAATGCATGAATAAAATACACATTAGTTTTAATTGATAGAAAACTAGTTGACAAGAAATATATAAATTAAGGTTGATCTATATGACCCATTCGATAAGGTTCTGGGAATTTTTAAACACATAATCAAAATCTAGGCCTAATAGTATTAGAAAATCCGGGAAAGTCTGAACACTGATTTCAATTGTTTTCTGTGTAGAGCATGCAAGCAAACTTCTAGGTCCAAGATGTTGTTCTGTAGCATGTGTAACTTCTACACGTTTTAAGTTAAATCTCATTCTTTACTAGAGTTGAAAAGTGATAGTTTTTAAGATCATTCATATTTTAGATAGGGCAGAGACGTCAGGACACCAAACTCTAGTTTTGGAAACGAATACGAAGTTTTCCTTCTTTGGAGGGGGCTAGATCGAGAAGAACAGGGACTGAGGGGCTATCATGCCCCTCAAAATTGTTTTGAATTATATTTTTGTCAATTCTTTTCGAGTTTCTCACCGATATTAATTCTTACTTGCGTACCAGAAGCAAGGGCATTATCTCAAATTTATAAGACATTTATTATATTTAAAGTTTCATTGAATCCTTCAGTCATCAAATACTAAGTTTAAACGATGTATTACACTGGGAGATGTTGTTTCTTGATTTAACCCTCTCCCCCCAACAACAATTGTAGTAAGTTTCAAATCATTTTGGGAGCCACCCCCCCCCCAAAAATTTTGTACCCCTAAGGAGAATTTCCCGCCCACGCAAAACTGAGCAGCCATGGAGAAAGTAGAAAACAGACTCCTTAAAATGTCAATCAGCCACCTATTAAAAGTTACGAGCCTGGGAAAAGTTCCCTGATTTTCAAAAAATCCAAAAAAGCATGATTTGTCCCCAAAGAGAACCAAGCTGCTATCAATTGAAAAGTCTGAGAATGTCAACAGATATAAAAGCATGAAAAAATTATATATAGAAGTTCCAGCTGCATAGGAAGTAATGCCACATGGTGATGCATTCGTCAGTGAAGAGTTACGTAGCCCACGCAAGACAAATTTTTAATATGGACATTTATCTTAATGCTAGATTTAACTCAGTTGATTTAAACGATTTTTCATGAGATTATGTTTGGTGATGTATAATTGCGCATCAGCTATTATAAAGGAGGGGTGGTGGGTCATTGTGTAGGCCGGGGGTGGGGATACCAGATGTCTAAAAGAGCACATTTGAATACCCAAATTGTCTAGTTTTCCATGAACCTTCAGATTGCCTAAATATAGGAAAAGGTATAGAGGGGTTGGGATAGGAGTTAAACTATAGTCTCCATTCATTGATACTAAGCCTGGCTAAGGGTGCTGTAGGGAGAGGCCTCTAATTTTATTGCACAAAACGTTTCTTATATTTATTTTAAAGCTTCATTTAACTAATCTGGTTTCCCTCATATTTCTTAAAAATTATATGAAGTGATGGGCAAGTGTGCATCAGCTATATGAAGGAGTGGTGAGAGGCAGCTGCCTCAAAGAGTGAATTTTAATGCCTAAATGTTCCAATTCTCATTCAAACTTCATATTAATATATAATGAGTTTGGGGAAGGAGGTGGAGGTATAAATTGATATCTGATCCCTCTCGATTCCTGGGAATATCTTTGGTCTGCACCTTTATAATTGGTATTATAGTATAATAGTATCACTCACATTACAACACTTCTTTTTTCTCCGTAGTATAAATATTGCATTCTCTTGCAAACCGGCACAGAGGGGGAAAAGGCAAGGCAGGGCCAGGAAATTCTTGGGGGATGGGGAGGGGGACAAGTATTACTAGGATTTTTGTTTTCATCGATTTTAAATGGTAATTTTCATATATAAAGTGTTTAAGTGTATTTTCAATATACATATACAATGTATTTCAACGTCAGTGAACACCATTGTGTAGGTCGTGATGGTTTCAGCCGCGTAGAAGACCAAGTCATGCAGAACTTCCATCCACATAAACAATAATACCCACCTCCTTCCACCCAAATTTCTTTAGTACAGTTCTTATTAAGAACTTATTCAAAAATACTACTCTTCATCAAAAATCTTGACAAAAAAATCAAATCTTGTCCAAAATTTTACTTACAATACAATATTTGAATTCTTAAGGAGAAAACTTAAAAAGCGGGAAGCTAACAAACAATTTGGAATTATAGGTACATGCACTTTAACAGCAATGGATCGTACGTTTATTGGGCTGGTAGCACACATAATATCTTGGTTAAATCTAGGCAAAATTTGAGAAACAATCAGAAATTAAGTTAAAAAACAATTTTTTTTTCAACTGAAAGTAAGGAGTAACATTAGAACTTAAAACAAATAGAAATTATTCCTTAACTGAGGGGGGCTACCCTCTCTTCAAACCCTCACTCTTTATGCTAAATTTGGACTTTTTGTCACAATTCTTTAAAAACGACTGCTGAAACACAAGGGCCGTTGAACTGGAATAAGAGACTGTTTTTTAATACAGTAGTCGGTAAGCGGTAAGTCATTCGGTAGCAACTGGTTGAAAAGCAGGCTGGATCTTCAAAATGGCGCTGGAATTTTCGGTTTCGAATCAAATGAGCGCCCAAAGTTTATTCGACTACCGTTCGCATAAAAACCATATATCTTAACAATGGGCAACTTGCATAGCTTACAGTGCGTGTCTCAGGGGCTGGAAGGGGGTTTGTCAAAAACCTAGAGGCATGGTATGTGAACTTTGGACTATTTTGGACAAAATATATATCTTAAAATTCTGATCAGATGCGTTTGGGGGAAAATGGTGTTGGTATTGCTTGTTGCCGTCCAATCACTTTTTACTCTTAAAAAAGGCACTAAAACCTTTGATTTGTAATTAAATGAACCCTCTCCACAGTTTATTCGATCACCCCTTCCATATGAAGTACCTTTGGGAATAAATGAATAAATATTAATACATTGAACCCTTATGGCTCTTCAATGGCAACGCTATATAATTGCCTCTGACTTAAATTTTCTGGGGTGGGTAGATTTTCTGAGGGGGAGAATTTTCCAGAGCGGGATTTTTATTTGGAGGATTTTCCGGGGGGAGGAAGTTTTCCACAGCGGGGAAAACTTTGATTTATAATTCATGAGCTATTTCGACAAACATTACCGTCTGTTTGGATATTTCTGCAATACAAACATTTTATTCACTATGCCCTATACTTACTGAATTTTAAAAAGTTTTTGCAATTAAAAAAGAAGTTCGTCTTCAAGAATGCTAAAAAGTAATGGCAAATTTAGCTTGCTGCTTGAATCTTCAAACAGCACGGTCTTTTAAAATGTTTTTTTTTTAGTGTTTTCCTTATTTTCTATTCAAATTGATTTATTAGTAGACAGTTAATCTTATCCAGTGACTGACTAAAAGTACTGAATTCAAATGCGTTAATAACTATATCTAACAGAAAAGATGTTCAAGATTAGTCTAAAGAGAACAAGAGAAGGCTAAACAGTTCAAGTTTCTATTTGCAAAGCTTAGTCAAATGCCCAGTTCCTGTCATTTGACCAAATAACAAAAAAATAAATTCAAAATGTCTGAACTTAGGATTTCAAAAGGTCATCTGAGAAAGTCATTCATCTTTGTCTTTTTCCGTTTCTGTATGGACTGGATACCTTCTGCACAAATAAATCTCATTGGCTCCTGCATAAACACACTTAATTTTCACATCCTCTGAATTGAATTCCAAATCGGAGTCCAGAAAACTTTCATCGAAGTTGTTGCCAGAAGATTCTGAAAATTCAATATATTTAAATTTTATTTAGTAGCTATGCTCAATCTTTGATAGCTCTAGTAACTTAGCGTTATCATTTTCAAATTCGAAATTACATCACAAATGAAACTCAGAGAGGAAATACAATAACAAAATGAAAAATAAAATAAAAAAGAGTGAAAAACGAGGATTTTTTCAGCCAGTGGCTAACCATGAAGACGAAGAAACAAGCAAATATTTCGTAAAGGACCTCCGCCAAGTCGTCCTCAGTGCTAAACAAAAAAGAAAGAAAACAAAAAAGAAAACAACGAAAAACGAACCTTTCGAAGTTTGCTTGACAACGACAGAACAAAAACTAAATAAGAACCAGGTTGGAATCAATGAAAAAGAAATTTACCAAGATGATTGAGCAATAATCCTTTGTTTTTTTGTTTTGCTATAGCTTTAGCTGGTCTACAAATTCGGTCTTCATTTGTTGTGCAAAAAGGTTCTCTCGAGTTAGACAGGGCGAAAATATTGATTGATTTCTTCAAAATTAAATTGTTATAAATTGGGCTTAATGAAATATCTCCGGTGTCTCTATTTATTGTTAAATTCCAGTTTATGTATTTTTTTTATCTCAATTAACTCTTTAAAAGATTTTGGTAGGCCATTTACAGTAGATATTAAGGTTGCCTTGTCAAAAAGAACCCGATGTGTTGGACTTTCAAAAATAAGCAGGGCCAATGCTGAATGAAAGTTGTCATTTTTATTTTCCAATCTCATGGATTATCTATTGAAATGTTGGGTTTATGCAAACGTTCACCTAGTTGTTGATGGGTCCTACCAATGTAAAATTTCCCACATGAGCACGGGACTCTGTAGACACCACTACCCAGTACAGGGTCAATTTTATCTTTTCCTGAGTTGAAAAATTGTTCAACTTTTTGTTCAGTTTTGAAAGAAACAGAGAGATTGTGTTTTTTTTAATTTTTCAATTTTTAAAAGTTTATCGCTAAGTTTTGGGATGTATGGTAAAGTCATGAAAGTTTTTTTCTCGATTGCCGGGGTAACTGAATCAAGGGGGACGGGCTCCCTCTATTCTTGTTTTATCTTTTTTAATCGTCTATCTCTGGTATTTTTTATAAGTTTTATTGGGTAACCATTGCAGAATAGAATATCTTTGATATAGTTTAATTCAGAATTTATAGGATTACGAGAACAGATTTTTAAAACTCTGTCGAATAAAGAGATTATTATCTCTCTTTTTACAGAAGGAGGGCGATATGAAGAGAAATGTAGATATCGATCACTATGGGTCAGCTTTCTGTATATAGAAAATTCAAGGCTAGGAGCAGTTTTTATAATCAAAACATCCAAGAAAGGACGCTTACCTGAATCTTCGAGTTCCATTGTGAACTTAAGATTCGAATCAAGAGAGTTCAAATGTTTCAAAAAATCTCTTAGAGAGTCTTGTTCATGTTCCCAAACAGAAAGGATATCATCAACGAAACGAAACCAGATAGAGTGTTTTAAGTGGAAACTATTCAAAGCAGATTGTTCTATGAAATCCATGTAAAAATTTGCCAAATAAGGAGACAAAACAGTGCCCATGGATAGGCCCATGATTTGAAGGAAAATTTTTTTTCGGAACTTTAAATACGAGGAGAACTTGTTGCAAAGACGGACAAGGGTCATTAATGTATCAAATTCCAAACTTTTGTGATCTGACCAATCTGAATTTTCCAGTAATTTTCTTTGTAAGGCCTGCTCAGATTTCTGGACATCACATGAAGTGTACATAGAAAATGCATCAAAACTAGATAAGATAGTTTTTTCTGTTGTACTTTGATTTTTTAACTTCCCAACAAGATCTACGGAATTTTTTATATAGGATTTCTTTGTGCTTAAAAGAGGTTTAAAAATGGTGGCTAAGAAACTTTCTATACCCGTAGCTGGAGAACTATAACATGCTACAATAGGACGTAACGGAATATCTTTTGCATGGTTACAATAAACTTCCAGCATATTATTATTTTAAATATATGTTATTTAGATCGAAAGCTAAAAGTGCTTATATTTTTAAAAGGTTTCAGTAACCATGAGCATTATTGTTGGGTCTGAAAAAACTTAGATCTAAAAAAGAGTGGCCCAAAGGAAAAGAGAAACAGAAAATAGCTCCGTGGGAGATCCGAAGGCCTGAAACGTCGATCAAAGTAAGACATTTATGAGAACAGTTTGTTTGAACAGTTTGAACTGAAGTTTTCAGCTGCCGACCATAGTGAGCAGAGGGAGGCAACAATAAACCGGTAAAATGGGCTTTCTGCCAGACAAGGAAGTGGCGAAGTTAAGCTCCAACATTGCTGTAATATTACTTCAGCGAATAAAGTGATTCATGTTTAACATATATTGAAAAACCATAAAGTCTAAGTAAAATCTTATAATTCACTTTACATAAAATTATAGTGCTATAATTAGCTTTAACCAAGTTTAAGTTAGATTTCATCATTAAATAAAGTTTGATAATTTTTATACGGAGTTTCCAAAAGCTTAATACATATTTTTAAGCTTTACTATTTGACCCCCGTAGTAGCATAATATTTGTAGGCATAAATATATAATGAGTCGAGGGTGATAGGCTTGACATCGTCTGTGCCGGATTTCAAATCTTGTTGATAGAAGAGCATCGCCAAGTGCTGAAAACCATGTTGTGACCAAGATGGGCCCAGGATTGCACAAGCCTCCTTTCATACTGGAGGTCCCAGAGACTTCTTGCTGTCAGGTTCTAAGCCGGCTTAAGCACTTCGGTGTAGACTTGAGAAGATATGTCATCCCCGTCCTGCACTGGTATCCTGGATCATTGCTTTTCCTGAGGCCAACATAATTTCAATGGTTTAAAGAACATGAAAATAACAACTCGGAATGTTATGACGTTAAAAAATGACTATTGTATCGACAGTTTGACTGACGAATTCAGACGATTCGAACTGGACTTATTAGGAATTTCAGAAACTCATATCCCGGGGTAGGAAGCATGAAATTAGGTCATATAGAATTTGTTTACTCAGGCAGGAAGGAGAGGGTAAATAGACAGGGAGTAGGGCTCATGATGAATAAAGAAGCTGCTAAGTCTTGTTTAGCTGGGAAGGTATTAATAATAGAATACTGATTTCTCATTTTATGACTACAAAGTCCAGGGTATCAGTTATGGTAGTATAAGCCCCTGTAGAACCGATTGACGGCGATACTAGTGACTCAGATGAATTTTACTTACAGTTACAATAGCAAATAGACAGGGTTCCAGGCAGAAATATGATGTTTTTACTAGGAGATTTTAATACCCAGGTTGGTAAAAATAAGGATAGATGGTATCCTAGCCAAGGTAAATTCGGTGTAGGAAAAGAAAACAGTAATGGATACAGACTATTGCAATTTTGTAGCATAACAATCTAGTTATAACCAATGCGGTGTTTGGTCATAAAATGGCTCATAAGTTAACATGGTATTCACGCGATGGTAAGATATCAAACCTTATTGATTATGTTATAGTAGACCGAAGACTGGCAGGATCAATACAAGATACTAGGGTATTTAGGAGTGCTATTATTGATTTTAAAAGTAAAGATCGCCATCTAGTAGTGTATAGGGTTAATTTAAAGCTGAAATTTCAGAAGGATAACTACCTCCCGAGGAAGTTATGATGTTGACAGACTCCACGATACAAATTTGAGACCTACTTTCCAGGGACAGTTGAATACTAAACTTGAGAGGACAAAATTTGACAATGTTTGGAATAATCAGAAGATGGTTGGACTAATTTTAGAAAAATAATTTGTGAAGTTGCTGAAGGTGTGTTAGGGAAGAAAGCTAGGACTGCAGCTAAGAATATTAGTGAAAAAGCTTTATTTTTTATATAAAGCTTTTCACTTCTGAAAAGCTTTATATTAAATATAAGGCTTTTCACTTCAACAGACACTTCTGACCATTTTCCGATAACTGTCAACGTAAAAATTTCTGCTGCTACCCCAACAGCCAAGATTCGAGTCTGGTTTGTCAAAGAAGAGTGTGAAAAGACAGACGCATCATCTTTCCAATCTGTGATACAATACTTCGCAAGATTAAGATCCCTTTCATTCTTTTACAAAAATCTGCTGTAATTTCTAATGACGATGCTCGTGTGCTTATGGACATTTATTGTGCTCTTATTTGCCATGCCATTAAATGCGGCATAAAAGTTGCTGTGTCGACAGTGAAAATCAGGCGTGGAACGAGAATTCAAGGTTGGTCCCGGAACTCCAAACTGAAATCTGCGTGTCAGAAATCTAAGTTTTGGTTCCAAGTCTGGCTTGATTGTGACAGACGACGAACAGGCTGGTTAACTGTGTCCGGAAACACGCAAACCGTGTATTTGCCAAAACTCTAAACAAGCACAGGAGTGATTACATAACAAATTTTTCTCAAAACATGAACCAAAATCCTAGTGCCCTGTGGAAACATGTCCTGCGACCCAAACGTTATGCTACGCCGGATTCTGTTCCTGGTGAAGATGTCTGGGTAGACCATTACCGCCGAGAGTTCGCACCTCCCCCCTCCAATCTTAGAGCAGAACATGCTGAAAAGCTTAACTGCAGTTTATAATGTCATACAAATTGTGATTTTGTTGTGATACGAAGTATGCTTATCTCTGCTATAATGAAGTTGAAAAAGAAATTCAGTAAGGGCACTGATGGTATCTGCGGGGCTGCTCTTGATTTTAGTAGTGATCTTCTGATTGACCAGCTGAGCCTACTATACCAAATTATATTCTCCTGTGAAATAGGGCCAAAATATTTTTGTGAAGGTAAACTGACCGCTGTGCTTAAGCGAGGTAAACCTCCCCACCTTTGCAGTTCGTATAGACCCATTACTGTGTCGAATGTTTCTTATAAGTAATTTGAGTTGCTAACATGCGATGAATTCGGTCAAAATGTTACGTTCCTTCGGAGCAATTTGGCTTTCAGAAGGGAGTAGGGTATGGCCTTGCCCTGTCAGCTCTATGTGCTATACTTTGGAATGCTGATGGAGCTAGTGAATCTCTAGTGCTTGGCAGCCACAATGTGCACCGTGCATTTTATTTGCTCGTCCAAGAATATATTGTGTATTCGGCCTATAAGAGGGGGGTCAGCCCTTCGGTAATAGGAGCGTATCGGGATTTATATGGTAATTTCGTGGTCCGTATTTATATTCCTGGTATGAGTTATATTTATGTCGTCTTACCGGTTTATAAGGGAGTGAGACGTGAATCTATGTTTCACCTGATTTTTTCAATAATACAATAATAGAGCCACAATCGCAAATTGAATGTTCATGCATAGTTCGCGGTTTGAATCTAAGCCTAGTTTGTTATGCTGATGATTTGTTTATGCTTTGTCGGACCATTGCGCGCCTCGAGGAGAATTTTAAAATGTCAAATAATGAGGGCCGGAAAATTGGTCTTAGTTTCGATGCAGCTAAGTCTGAGATTGTTCTTTTTAATTGGAATGATTCGACTGATGTATCTATCAGACTTGGTGATATTACCGTTAAGCCAGTGTCTTCGTTAATTTATTTGTGCCTCCCTGTCGGGACTTCCGTGCGAGCTACCCGCTCGCTCATACTTAGCCATCTCCAAAATCGTATTTCGGTGTCATATGGCAACATTGTGGCAAGCAAACTCCGTTTTAATCGCATGATTTTAGCTAGGTTGTATAGCGCAACTGCGCTGCCACATATTCTGTATAATGCACCATTCTGGAGAATGCTCCAGAAATCAGACATTAAGCAAATTCGGTCCTACTACTTTTGTTATGCAAAGTATCTGTTGAGACTACCTTTGTGGACACGTAACTCGTATATTAGCCTTCATTATAAAGTTACAGAACCATGTCAGGTCGTTATTAAGCACATTGACAATTTTAATGCAAGGCTGTCGCACGAGTGGCGTCCCTCCTGCGGCAGTAGTGTCGCTTTTAAGTAGTGCTTTTAAGTATTTCTTCTGTACTGTTTTGTTGTTTTTTTTTGTTGTTTTTTTTTCTCTTTTCCTTTTTTTGTGTATTATGTTGTTCTCCGTCTTCTTGCTTTTTTTGTAGTGACGGGTTAGCAAATAAATAAATAAATATAAATAAATAAATAGAAAGGACAAGGGACTTGTACAAGAATTTGAATGATAGATCCTACGAAAACAAAAGGAATATAAAGAAATTGAAGAAAGCATTAAAATACAAATTAAGGAGTTGTGAAATAGAGGCCATGGATAAAATTGTCAAAGATCTAGAAGATGCAGCTAGACGGCATAATAGTAAAATATTGTACCATTATGTTATTAGATTGAGAGGGAGTAACCAATCCTGACTTGTCCCAATTAAAGATAGGAACGGGGCCACAGCTAGTGGTAAGGAAACAGTTAAAGAGAGATGGGCAGAACATTTTGAGTATTTGCTAAGCCGAGATAGAGTTGCAGGAAAAGATATACAGGAAAATGAAAAAATTTGAGATACCTTGGATGTGAACAAAGTTTTGT
Organism: Artemia sp. Qi Xiang Cuo; assembly: GCF_049724085.1. Lineage (NCBI taxonomy): Eukaryota > Metazoa > Arthropoda > Branchiopoda > Anostraca > Artemiidae > Artemia > Artemia sp. Qi Xiang Cuo. The sequence continues at coordinate 27,400,186 of NC_142808.1, read as the reverse complement.
TTTGTAATGAAGAATTAGCGACACTACTAAAAGGATCAAAAAATAACAAGGCTCCAGGTGCTGACAGTGTGGTAAAAGAGTTTTTTAAATATGGTGGCTATGAGGTTAGAAATAAGTTACTGAAAATTATGAATATGATTTTTGAAAAAGGGGGAGTACCTAACGATTTTAGGAAAACCTTAATTAAGCCACCTTATAAGAAAGATGATAAAAGTGAGTGTGGTAATTATCGAGGCCTTAGTCTGGAAGTAGCAAATTACTTAGTAATATGATACTTTTTAGACTGAGAGATGCTGCAGACAAAGTTTTAAGAGAAGAACAGTGCGGTTTTAGAAAAAGTAGAGAAATGTGTTGACCAAATTTTCACTCTTAGGAAACTTGTTGGAAAATTGTGCGGCTAGGAAAAATCCAATATTTGAGAAGTGCCTGAGATGTCAAACAACTTTGGTCCTCAGTTTTATAGATTATGAATAAGCGTTTGATTCTGTTGATAGAAGAGCTTTAACAAAGGTTTTATCCTTGTAGGTTTTATCCAGACAAATACATTAAAATAATTATTACAATGTACGAGAATAACGCTGCTGCGGTAAAGGTTGGAAGTGAGGTTAGCAGCTGGTTTTGTATATAGTCAGAAGTTAAGCAGGGTTGTGTTCTATCTCCCTTTATATGGACTATTTTGATGGACTTTGTCTTAAGAAACACAGGAAAAGCAATAGGAGACCCCGGAATCAAATGGGGAGGAAAAAGTCTTCTGGACTTATGCTGACAAATTAAGCATCTTAGATGAAAGTGTGAACAAAATGAATGAACTTTTAGAGATTTTGCGAGTTGAGGGTGCTAGAATGGGTTTTAAAATTAATGTTAAGAAGACTAAGTCACTAAGGCTAGGAATAAGTGAAGATGAAAAGGTGACGGTGGATAATGAAAAGATTTGCAGGTGGGCAGCTTCACTTACCGTGCTAGCATTATAAGTAAAGACGGCGGGAGCAGTGAAGATGTTAAAAGTAGAATAGCCAAGACTCAGGGTGTTTTTTCACAGTTAAGAAAAATTTGGAAGAATAGGAAGATAAGTCTGCAAACCAAGATTAGAATATTAGAAGCTACAGTGATGACAGTGGTCAAATGTGGCTCTGAAGTATGGGCACTCAGAAAAGCGCATGAAGATTTGCTAGATGTTTTCCAGAGAAATTGCCTACAGATTGTTCTTGGTACTCGGCTGACTGACCGTATTTCAAACAGTAGGATGTACGAAATATGTGGTTCAATCCCGCTTTCTAGGGCTGTAATGAAAGAAAGGTTGAGGTGGCTAGGGCACGTTGTTCAGATTAAGGATGACAGATTGCCGAAGATTGTCTTTTTCGGCCAAACATCTAGGGCTAAACGGAAAGCAGGTCGTCCTCATCTGAGGAGGGAGGACGCCATAAAGAAAGATTTAAGTGAAATGGGAACTTCCTCGGGATAGTGCAAAAAGGGAGTCTTTGAATAGATTGGGATGGAGGAGGAGCGTGCGTGGCTGTGTTGGCCTCAGGCGGCTTGGTGCTGCGGTGAGTTGTTAGTAGTATTAGTAGTAGCATTTGAAAATATAAAGGATTGAAAGTTTTATGAGAATGGCCTTAAACAAAAAAGTAATTTTTTGTAAATTATACAAATTCTAAACGGTCAATAATATAAAAAAATCAAATACAAGTCAAAACTTACAAGAAAAATCCGAATAAATTGAAAAAAATACATTTATTTCGATAAGATAATAACGATAAGATATTACTCTCTATCTCTCTTTCTCTCTCGATATGTAACAGGTTGTCTATGTTGAAAGCATTAAAACATTTTTAATCTACATGATTGGAGGCACCCCTTTGTTCCTCTAATAATCCCCACCAACCCCTGTCATTGTCAACTTTTGTCATAGAAGTAACAATGTTACACTTGTTCGAAGCAGAACTTTCCAAGGGTTTTCAATCTGTACGATTCGATAAAAGAAAATTATGCAAGATCCATCCGACACCAACTATCCCCAGAAAGCTTTTAACAGACAGATAACCACGTTTCTTTTTCGAAAATCTGTTTAGAACTTGGGGCAAGTGTCTTTGCCCAATAGGACGTGGAAATGACGAGTTTTAGAGGTATTCGCCCCTTTTCTAGCCTTTTCACGAGAATGAAAGTACTCTTTGACCCTTATAACACAAGCACCTTGAGCCAAGGAGATAGAAGGACTTAATTCCTACGACGTACGCTACTTCCAAACCCCACCTACCCTGCGGGCTAAAGGGCCTATATCAACTTGAGATTTGGTGGTTTTCTACCCACTAGGGGGGGGGTTAAGAATCTGCAATAAAATATACCTCCTATTAGAATAAATTTAGACCACAGGCTCTTACGGCTTAGACACTAGCAGGCTTTTTAATTTTGAAGGTAAGAGATTCTAAGAACTATGAAACTTCTAAGCCTGCGAGCGCCCGGAGCGTAGGGGTCAGTGGTCTGACATTTCTTGGAGAAAGTCTTCTTGGCTGTAAGCATCAGCCTTCCTCAAGCAAATGTCAGCACTTTAAATTTTCACGACAAGCCATCGCGAAAGCTACCAAAAATAATAACAAAACGTTACCGATTTCTTGCGATCCCAGATAAATCAATTATTATTATTTTTTTTTTTTAATGAGCTTTGGTCTACGAAACTAAAGTTTACCAGCTATCGACTCGGTAGCTTCATAGCCTTACCCCATCAGCCAAAATCTATTCTTTAGTGGTCTCTGCATATTTGTATAATTGGTCCTCCTTAAGATTTTACTTCAAGATTGGGGGTAGAAAGTGGGTTTCTTCACTTCACCTCATCTACTATTTATCAGATACGTAAGCCTGTTGTATCAAGTTCGAATATGAGCCTCTGAAAACACCCTTTGAGTACCTTTCTCTCTCTCTCTCTCTCTCTCTCTCTCTCTCTTCTCTTCTTTCTTAGATATTATTTCGTTTTGCATTTGACACTTTTATCCTCATTTTATTTTCATTTACTGTATGTTCAAATAGAACCGCATAGGTATGTTTTCTCAGATAAGCCCTTATGTTTTAATCAGGGTTCATAAAATTTGGATAAATCAATGAGACTAAGCATGATTTTCAAGCTTATGAAAAAGCTAATCAGAACATTTATCATTAAAAATAAATGCAATCAAGGTTTTCAAACTAATTAAAAAAAAGAAGTTAAAACTAACGTACCACCTGTCATATCCATACTTCTTTTTCCATATCTTCCGTTAATAAAAAATCGTTGGCTCCCCCTCAAGCCGCCATAGCTAGCAAGGTCACGTGAGCCTTCTCTTTTTCCATATTTTGAAGCAAAAAATAACCCATTGCCGACTGGATCTGATTGGTATTCACTAGAACCCAAGTATCCTAGATTGTCAACCGGCCCGCTTCGCTTGCCATATCGAGTGTTGAAAAAGAATCGGTCTGCACCAGCAACTCTTCTAATTACTCTAGGTTGACCTATTACAGAGGAAAGTTCAATTAAAATAAAATTTATATTATTTCTTTAATTAACACTGTTTATTTTAAATACGGTTATATATTATGTTTTTGTTGTTTTTGTTTGTTATTCGTTGCCTGGTAATACGAGCTAGACTCCCAGCCGGGCATACTCATATTGTAGTTGTATTTAGTTTGTAAATAAAAGAACCTGGACCTATTTCTTTTTTCTACTGCCATTATTTGACGTTTTACCAGGCCCATTTTCTAAACTGAAAGAAGGGGTAAAACAAATATAGTTCTTCCTTAAAATTTATTGTTTCGAAAAATTTTGACTGATGTATCAGTTTTGGGATCCCAAGAATTAAAACAATCTAGAATGGTTGAGATCTCATTGCCAGAGAGAATTGTGCGAACAACTGAGCAAGTGGAGTACCGGAGTATTAACCGTACCATACATATGCCTGTATCCTTGGGGTTGAAGTTACACCAATGCTACACCAAAATTCTCAAAAATTTGCAATTCTGATTCCAAGCTTTTTCCTCAACACACTAAAATATAGGAATAATGGTCAATGATCCTTAAATCACAGAAAAAATATTGTAGCATAAACTTTAATTAATTATATGTGATCTTATACTAAAATTTCTTGCATCACAGAATATGAATTAAGATAGAAGAATATCACGTTTAAAAGAGGTCGAAGAATATAACATTTGAAATTATACAGCATCGCTCACAAGCGTGTCTCGCAACACCTAGCAACACTTACGTACCTAAACTTGTATGTCTCGAAATGCACGATCTTAGGTACGTAGCTACAGTCAGACATACACTCGAACACTATTCTTAAGAACAGGTGACAAATTTGGTGACATAACTGCTTCCCGAGTGGTATGACTTGATATTCTAGACATAGAGTTCTAGACTCTCAAACTGGATGTTTAGCTGTAATTTGTTGTAGCCAATCACCGAACTTTACATCTGAATGGAAACTGTTGGGATATTTTTGTCTGGACAGAGGTCGAGGTCGAGGCCTAAGGCCTCGACCGTGTCCGTTGTTTTTGAATTGAAGTTGTCAAGTATTTTGCAATAGGTTGCATTAGGTTGCATCAAGACGCTGGGTGATTGTAGACAGAGAAAAGCCAAGACAGATAGTCCAAGTAATTGAGAGGCAAATATTTAAATGGCTGGGGCACGGGTAAATGGCAGGAGTATGTTAGACCTATAGGTATAACTAGACGCGCATGTGAACACCACTTATTCAATTGACCACAGACTATTCGAGAATTAAGATCCGTGTTACTTTGTTCTATATTCTTTTTTTCTGATATTCTATATCTTCAGACTGTTCTACTATCCACTCAAATTTGAAGCCTTTTGATTCTTCAAAAGAGTAATTTGTTCGCTTTTAAAAGACAGTGTTTATGGGCTGTGTCTGAGATTAAACTTGATGAATCGTCAAACACTACTTTTAATAAAAAAAAAGGGGTGCTTGACTTCCGTATTAATCATAAAGGAGGAGCTTGGGTTATAGGATAGATAAAGGAGCGCAAGTAGGTTGGTCAGCCTCAACTGGTTTCAAACAGTTCGTGGTAACGAATTGTAAGTAAGGAGCGACCCGGCTCAATAGTAACCGACACTCTAAAAAACGGAATTTTGATACCAAAAGATACATTAAAAAAATTGGATTTTTATGCTGATTTCATATATGTAAGTTTCATCACGTTTAGTCTTACTCATCAAACGTTATGCGCCTGAGAAAATTTGCCTTATTTTCGAAAAAAGGGGGAGCCCCTCCCCCCATAAAGTCACAGAACGTTAATGAAAATCACACCATCAGATTCAGCATATCAGAGAACCCTACTATAGAAGTTTCAAGCTCCTATCTAAAAAAGTGTGGAATTTTGTATTTTTTACCAGAAGAAAGATCACGGATGCGTGTTTATTTGTTTTTGTTGTTTTGTTGTTTTTTTTTCCAGGGGTGATCGTATCAAACCAATGGTCCTAGAATATCGCGGGAGGGCTCATTCGGACGGAAATTAAAGGTTCTAGCACCCTTTTTAAGTGACCAAAAAAATGGAGAGTAACTAGGCCCCTCCCAGGCTCTTTTTTTTCCAAAGTCATCCGATCAAAAAATTCAGATAGCCATTTTGTTAAGCATGGTCGAAAAATACAATAACTATGTCTTTGAGGATGACTTAATCCCCCCACAGTCCCAGGGGGAAGGTCTGCAAGCTATGAACTTTGCCCAATGTTTACAAAGAGTATGGGTTATTGGGAAGTATATAGAAGTTTTCAGGGGGATTGTTTTTGGTAGTCGGGGGGGGGGGGTGTGGGTGTGGGTTGGGTGTTAAATGGGAAGATCTTTTCATGGGGGAAGGGACATTGCTATGAAGGAGCGCCAGATTTCCCAGCATTATTTAAAAAAGGTCAGAAATTAAATAATAAAAAAAAAATTCAACTGAAAGTAAAGAGCAACATCAAAATTTAAAAAGAACAGAAATTAATACGTATAGGATTGGGTTCACCCTCTACTCATTACCTCGCTACTCTAAAAAATTTTTTGTTTTACTTTCATCAGAGCTGTTTATTTCAATTAACGGCCTTTGTGATTAAGGGGTCATTCTTAAAGAATTGAAACAAAATTTGAGTTTAGCGTAAAGAGCAAGGTATTGACTAAGGGCGAACCCCCTAATATACGTAATAAAAATATACGAATATAGAAGTTCGTTACGTAAGTTAATTTGTAAGTTACGTCACAACAAAATTTCGAGAAAGCCATTTAGCCAAAAAAAGTAAATGTAATATGCAAATTTTGTTTTGATTTTTCATGTACGGTGAGCCAAAATAAAAGCTGTATTAACTCAAAAATGTTCAGAAATTAAATATAAAAAAAAATTTTTTTTTTTAACTGAAAGTAAGGAGCGACATTAAAACTTAAAACGAACAAAAATTATTCCGTATATGAAAGGGCTGCCCCCTCCTCAACCCCTCGCTCTTTACTCTAAGGTTTACCTCTGTCTCACAACTTTTTTTTAAACAATAAAAAACTTTAGCGTAAAGAGCGAGGGGTTGAGGAGGGGGCAGCCCCTTTCATATATGGAATAATTTCTGTTCGTTTTAAGTTTTAATGTTGCTCCTTACTTTCGGTTACAAAAACTTGTTTTTTTTTTTTATTTAATAGCAATAAGACACGGTGTTTTAGCAGCAGTCGTATTAGCAGCTATTGAAATAACTTCAATGGATTAGAGTGTGCCGCAATCGCAACTATCTTGAGAATTTATCTTTGTTATTATTCAAATACCTTCACTAACAAAAGTTATTCTGTGACTAAATTTTCTTCTAAGTTTGAATGGTTTAAAAATTAGGTTATCAAATTACAGTTCCGTTAAATTGTTTCCAGACTATAATTAATTGGTTGTATTGATGTAATTTAACGCTTCCTTGACATTTTAGGGCATCTTTTTTAGTTTATTCTCACCTTGGATACGTATTTTATTTCAAAATAATTATGGAGTTTGGTGAAAAGAACTCGAGCTTATTTATCTCCATTAACAAAAATTTACTACTTATTTTTATATGGAACATAATAGAATAACATGGAGACAGGTGCGGACGCTAATCTTCTCATTTTTAACACCGTTAAATGTTTACTACATTTGTTGTCTACTTTGGCATTTTTTATGTTTTCGTAGCTTCGAAAAATTACCCCTCCCCCATAAATTCCCAAGCAAAAAGCCATACAGAGACGTAGAACAGCCTGACTATTAGTGCAAATATTAAATGACAGTGCGTGTTAGTATACTCAGTAAAAATCGGCATGTATCCCCACCCCTACCCCCCTCATCATACCCTCTTGTCATTTTTCATCTCAGGACAACCCCGCAGTCCTCCATGCCATCAGATCAAAACTCTGTGATAATAACTTCACTCAAAACGGTCAAAAGGTATAAGAATGCCTCGATTAGGAATTGCACCATGTTGCACCTTTTTAAGACTGAAATCATACGAAGAATTCAGATCTGTATGATTAAAGACACAAATTAGGTCCGTAGCCTTACCACTCCTTCTCATCTTCATTGCTTCCCCAAACGCCAACTTTTTACCAGAAAAGTATATTGTACCTTGATGGAACAGAAATTGTCTAAGGACATTCAGTCTTTGTTATTGAAAAAGGAAATCGGACCAGCAGGCCCTACAATAACCCTAACACCCATGTCACCAATCACTTATTAGTAGAAACTTAGGCGTGTTACAGCTTGTTTGAACCTTAATCCCGCAAGTATTTTCAATGTGTGTGTTTAGAGGACCAAACTAGGCCCTAGGTAGCTCTATCAATAGCCACCACCCCCACTGTTAATTTTTGGCAAGGAGGAAGAGATGTGGCACCTTGTTGGAATCGGAATCACACAAGGAAAATAACATGTGTGATTGGAGGAATAAAATGGACCACTACAACATCACCCTTCACTGCCAATTTCTCAGCGAAAAGATAGTAAGAATATTTTCCCTGGTCTGTTTCAAGCTTTTATGGATTGCAACTTGGGCCAGCGGGACAGGAAAAATGATCGTTTTCAAAGACTTACCCCCATCTCTCCTGACCTTGACACAAAATTATTCAGATTCACTTGAAGCTTCTGATGCAATTACACTGAGCCAATAGGACAAAAAGGATTAAAGTTGAAATTTTCAGTATATGCTGAACTAGATTAAAATACACTAGGTGCATCCAGGTCTTTGAAAGGGTGAGTCTGATACAGTGACCGTCTCACTGTATATGTGACTGTATAATGTCATCAGTTATGTGTCACTGTATAACTGATGTCACATATACATGTGACATCAGTTTTACTACTGATGACGGTCACTATATATGTGACCGAAATATCTGGTATTTTTGTGAATTTCTATCACTGTTATCATCATCACTGTCTATTAAAAGGATTTTATCCCTATTTGAACTTTTATTTATGCTTATCCATGTTGTCAAAAAAGCATATGTGCAATACCTCAGGAATAGTTAAGAATATTATTTTAAACCTTTAGCGTACGTTGAGCTAAATCGAGAGCCACTGTGTCTATCCAGGTTTTCACAAGGAGTTATTTGTCATATCTAAGAAACAGCAGAGGATAAAAAGTTGACATTTTCAGCGCAGATTAATGAGAATATTGAACTAGATCAAAAATCTTCAACACCGTCCAGGTAGTAAAAGTGGCATATCTGCAATTTCTAAGAAACGGTTTAGGATAGCCTATCAAGTTGAAACTTTGAAGCAAGGTTAAGAGGGGAGTTAAACTAAATCAAAAGACACTTCATTCATCCAGTTTGTCAAAAGAGTGTATCTACAATATCTCACAAACGGCTAAGGGTACTAAGTTAAAACTTACAGGGAATATTAAGGTTAATGTTGAAGTAAAGCAAAAGAAACTAATCACATCCAGACTGCCAAAAAGGTGTATGAGTAATTTCTTGGGAACGGCTAATAATATTAGAAACTTAGAGTGAATGTTGAGGGGGATGTGAAACTAAATCAAAAGTGTCAAGGCATAAAGACACCAAGATAAGGTTTTAGAACTAACAGAAATTCAGCCAAAACAAATCTGGTTGCATTGACTTTTGACTTGTCACTTTTAATTTTTAAGCAACAAATCAGAGCTCTTTTAAATAAATGGACTCGAAATGTATTCACTTAAACAGACAAGTAGTTAAAACAAAATATAAAACAATAAGTCATTTTTAGACCAAATAATATGCAAGCTTACCTCTGTCAAAGTCCCTCTTGGGTAGTTGCCCTAACGCAGGAAACGCAGGCTGTTCTTGACAAATTACAATAGCCAGAATAGTGCTAATAAGTGCAGCATAATGAAATGCTTTAATCATTGTGTGAGCCTAAAAATAAATAATGGTTGGGTACCTGTTAAGATTTTGGGTAGAAAAAAATAAATAAAATAAAGCTAGCTCGCTTCAAAATGCAATATACAAGTATCTCATTTCTTTAGCCATGAGCCAAAAAAAAATGTATAGGATGAAGCAAACTAGTATCTGTGTCTTTACGAGAGTGACCCAAGGGCCGAACAAGTTTAAGACTCTGTTCCCTACTCTCTTACGAAGGTTTTAGGGATAATATTTTTTTCGTTCTTTTACATATGGGGAAAGTGTACCAGAGAAGAATTGTTGGGGAGATGCTCCGGAAGGAATCGGTGGGGGAGGGAAATTTCTCATATTAAAATGAATATGATCTTCACATCTGTTTCGACTCTTTGCATATTTATTCAAAATAAACTAGTTAGTTAATTTGTATAAATGGAGATTAAAAGAAAATTTTGTTCAGTCTGAGATTAACTCTATTGTGGAAAGCCATTGGAAAATAAGAGTCGATGTTCCTGTTTATCGATTCAGTACATTATTAAATAAAAAAAAAACAAGTTTTTTATTCTTTGAAAGTAAGTAGCAACATTAAAACTTAAAACGAACAGAAATTATTCCGTATATGAAAGGGACTGTGCCCTCCTCAACGCCTTGCTCTTTACGCTTAAGTTTAACTCTGTCTCACAACTTTGTTTTTAAAAACAATAAAAACTTTAGCGTAAAGAGCGAGGCGTTGAGGAGGGGACAGCCCCTTTCATATACGGAATAATTTTGTTCGTTTTAAGTTTTAATGTTGCTCCTTACTTTCAGTTGAAAAACTTGTTTTTTTTATTTATTTTAAAGTATTTTTGAATTAATGCAGGTTTTGGTTTTGGCTCACCGTACATGAATAATTAAAACAAAATTTGCAGACTAATTTTCTTTTATTTGGTTAAATGGCTTTCTCAAAAGTTGTTTAATTTTATTTACGAACGTTTTTACTATTAATAAATATATGTAACTTACGAATTAACTTACGTAACGAACTTCTATATTCATAAATTTTTAGCACGTACATTAGGGGGTTCGCCCGCTAGTCAATACCTCGCTCTTTCCGCTAAAGTTTGAATTTTGTTCCAATTCTTAAAAAATGAACTCTTAATCACAAAGGCTGTTAATTAGAATAAATAGCTCTTATGAAATTACTAAGAAATCTTTGGCTTAAAGAGTGAGGTATTGATTAGGGAGCAAACCCAGTCATATACGTAATTATTTCTGTTCGTTTTAAGCTCTGTTGTTGATCATTACTGGCAGTTGAAAAACTTATTTTTTTTAATTTAATTTCTGATCGTTTTTTAAATAATGCTGGGAAATCCGGCACCCCCTTCATAGCAATCTACCTTTCCCCACGAAAACTTCCTCCACGGGAAGATCCTCCCACATAAACTCCTGACCCCCCCCCCCGCTACTAGAAAAAATCCCACGGGAAACGTCTTTATACTCCCCAATAACCAATACTATATGTAAACATTAGGCAAAGTCCTTAACTTTCAGCCCTCCCCCCGGGGACTTTGGGGGATTAAGTCATCCTAAAAGACATATTTATTATATATTCGACCATGTTGAACAAAATGGCCATCTCAAAATTTTGATCGGGCGACTGGGAAAAAATTGAGCGTGGGAGGGGGCCTAGTTGCCCTCCATTTTTTTGTCACTAAAAAGGGCACTATAACTTTTAATTTCCGTTCGAATGAGCCCTCCCACGATATTCTAAGACCACTAGGTCAATACGATCACCCCTGGGAAAAAAACAAACAAATAAACACGTATCCGTGATCTTTCTTCCGGCAAAAAATACAAAATTCCACATTTTTGCAGATTGGAGCTTGAAACTTCTCCAGTCGGATTTACTGACACGCTGAATCTGATGGTGTGATTTTCATTAAGGTTCTATAGCTTTTATGGGCTTTTTACCCCTTTTTTTCGAAAATCAGGCAAATTTTCTCAGGCGCGTAGCTTTTGATGGATAAGACTAAACTAGATGAAACTTATATATTTTAAATAAGCATTAAAATCTGATTCTTTTGATGTATCTTTTGGTATCAAAATTCCGTCTTTTAGAGTTTCGCTTACTATTAAGCCGGGTCGCTCCTTACTTATAGTTCGTTACCACGAACTGTTTGATCGTGTTTTATCAATTTAGGGGAAAGAAATTTTCTGGTCGAGGAATCGTCCTTGAGGAGAAATTTCGATTCCTTGTGCGGGGGGGAGGATTTTGGAGGGTAAAGTTTTCCGCAGGAGGAATTTTTCCAGAGAGGAAAGAAATTTTCTGGTGGAGGAATCGTCCTTGAGGGGAAGTTTCTAGGTGGAATTTTTCAAATACTCTTAAATTTAAAAATTATATTGTTATTAATACGTGGGAAGATATTTTCGCGGGTGGATTTTCGGCGGGGGAAATATATATATATATATATATATATATATATATATATATATATATATATATATATATATATATATATATATATATATATATATATATATATATATATATATATATATATATATATATATATATAAAAAAAAAAAAATATATATATATATATATATATATATATATATATATATATATATATATATATATATATATATATATATATATATATATATATATATATATATATATATATATATATATATATATAGAAAAAGTCTGGAAGACAACTGAAAGGTAAAATAAATTTTGAAACAAAAATATTGAAAATTATAAAGGAAGCGAATGACCAATAAAACAAATTATGAACGAAGATTAGACAAAAGATTCAGAACGCCAATGTAAAAAAAAGTGGGAAATCGCATATACATAATTGATACGTGCTAAATACCCCGCCATTAAAAAGAAAATATTTTATACGTTTTTGTTTTGTGCCATAACATTTTATTTGCAACAGGAATGTAAATTTAATTGAATATATGCATTCAAATTCTCATTTTACTACTTTAAAAATTATTAACATATGTTTTTTTTATTGACACCATTAAAAACTGTTTGGCGGTAGTACCTGACTGGAAATACCTGACCGTACTTTCACATTTTTAAAGGGGAAAACACCCCCTAAAAGTAATAGAATCCTATATAAAAATCACATCATCATATTCAGCGTATCAGAGAACCCCACTGTTCAGGTTTTAAGCCTCTATCTGCAAAAATGTAAAATTTTGTATTTTGTTTGCCAGAAGAAAGACCACGGATGCGTGTTTGTTTTCCAGGGGTGTTCGTATCGACCCAGTGATCCTAGAATATTGCGATAGGACTCCTTCAAACAGAAATTGAAAGTTCTAGTGCCCTTTTTAAGTGACCAACAAAATTACTGGGCAGCTAGGCCTCTTCCTACGCTCATTTCTACGCTCATTTCCTAAGGTCACCGGATCAAAATTTTGAGATAGTCATTTTGTTCAGCATAGTCGAAAAGTGTAATAACTATGTCTTTGAGGATGAATTTATCCCCCAGTGTCTCTGGGGGAAGGACTGCAAGTTATGAACTTTTCCCATTGTTTATATATAGTATTGGTTACTGGGAGGTATTCAGGCGTTTTCAGGGGGATTTTTTCTGGCGGGGGTGAGGATCACGGGGAGGGGATTACGTGGGAGGATCTTTCCATAGAGGTATTTTTCATGGGGGAAGGACATTTTCCATAAAGGGGTAGGGGATTCCCCAGCATTATCTGAAAAACGATCAGAAATTAAATGAAAAATACAAGTTTTTTCAACCGAAAGTAAGGAGCCACATTAAAACTTAAGACGAACAGAAAGTATTACGTATATGAAGGGGGTTGCCTCCTCCTGAACACCCCCCCCCTCTTTACACTATAGTTTTCTTAGTACTTTTGACGAAAGCTTCTTGTTGTTCCAATTAAACGAATATAGTGTTTCAGAAGTCGTTCTCCTAGAACTGGAGAAAAATTCAAACTTCAGTATAAAGAGCGAGGTATTGAGGAGGAGGCAACCCCCTTCATATACGTAATAATTTTCGTTCGTTTTAAGTTTTATTGTCACTCCTTACTTTCAGCTGAAAAAACTTGTTTTTTTTTATTTAATAGTTCTAGAAATGTGAATAATCTTGTGATTGAGCATAGGCAGAGTACTCGGGCAGGATTTACGATTCGCCATTTAGGACCAAGTCTTTGGAGTCTGCTTCTGGCGAGTAATAAGGCAGCTGAACATCTACAGCAATTAAAAAAAGAATATAGAAGTATTTCTTGGGAGGGGAGGAGGAAGAAACAATTGACGAGAGATTAATTTTGATATTTATTTTATTTATTATTATATTCTTTTATTTTTTTCACTTTGACATTTTTTAAATATTTTTTTTAGATTTATCTAGTTGAATTTATGGATATTGATTGTTATAGCCGTCCGTTCTCAAAGCTTAGTTTCTTCTTTGACAGCTACTTGTTAAATGTTTAAGTGGTGTATTGTTTTTTTTTTTAAGTTTAATTCAATTCAGTTCAATTCACAGAAAAAAATTCAAACTTCACCCCAGTTTTATCTTTTTTATTTCTTTTGAATACAGTCTACTGCTTTCAAATATGAAAAATGTCGTTTCACGACAGTAAAAAGCAGATAATCAACAGTCTGGAACGTTTTGAAAAACGAAAGCAGTCTGTCATGTTTTGCAAAAAAGATCAATGCAAATACCAAAAAATACGTTTCTCTTATTGAAATGTATGCCTAAATCAGAAAAATGTATTTCTTTTTATATTTCCATTATTTTTTTTTGCAAAAATAGTAGGCTTTTTGTAAAAATTTGTCATAAAAATATACATATTTGTCACATAGTTTCTTACCGTAAGTTTGAATGAAGGAATCTAACGATTATTTTATTTAGTTTGCATAGACTGGTAGGAAATTCTATAAAATTTGTATATAAAAGGAAACTGCTTAATATATATATATAAAAAAAGGAATAAAAGGAAATATAAAAGGAAATTCAACACATATAAAAGGAAACGTATATAAAAGGATATAAAAGGAAATTCAACAACGTATATAAAAGGAAATTCAACACATATAAACACAATAAAATCCTTGACCTTTCCAGTAATTCGGACTAAATTTTGAAACTGCTATCTTTTAAACCGAATTTCGAGTCTATCTGTGAACTCAACTCCAATTGGAATGTTGGTGCTTTAGATTATTTTTCGTAATTCTACTTTAGATAAGAAAAACAAGCAAAGATAACATTCATTTATTGCTGAGCCTGAATTTGGCCCAAAAAAGTTTGAATTAACACCGCAAATATGACGCGTACGGTAAACCAAGAAATGTTACCTATATGTTTACTGACAATCTGAGATTATTATCTAATCCAAAAAAATAACCATGACCGACCGATTCCTTAACAGGGTCGTAATATGCCTTGGGGTAGGGGGGCAACTTCTTCCCCCCAAGAACCTAGTTTCCGTCCCGGCTGAAATTTAATTTCTTCAAACTTCTTGTACAAGTAGGATAAACCTCCATAATTCAAGCATCAACAGAAACGGGTCAGTTTTCATTAATGCATTTCTGCCTCTATGGTAATATATACCTCATTTTTCAGTTTTCACTGTCATTTTCACTTGAATTGGTAAAATTAGCTCCAACTCAACCCCCCCCCCCCTCTCCAGGATTTTGACAAAATCATGCCACTGTTCCTTAAATCTATTTACCAATGCATGTCATCTGGGCCTCAATGTACTTGGGGTTTAGGCTTTTCCCAAATTCGATTCGCCAGATTTATGAAAGCCAGATTTATGGCTTTCAGCATAAACCTTTTTAAACCACCGAAAAAGGCATTATGCAACACCAATCAGTACTGAAAGAAAAAACAGACTTACCAAGGAAGCAAGCTGCTGTTATGTATCTCTTTAAGTTGAGCAGAAGCGAAACAGTAGGATGTAAAGTGGAAAGTGGTACAAATAATTTCAAGTGCACCAGCTTAAATCAAAGCTGCGCACCCACAATGAACTATCCAATAGGACACCTGCTGGACGGAAGCTTATCACCTATGTACTTATGACTAAAGGAAGACTTTTTTTGTTTTTCTAACCAATTAATGAATTTGGAAGGTGCTGTTTGTATAATAGCTTATCAACAATGATTAGTTCCGGCTTTTTTTTGTGAAGCAGGTGAGCTGGAGCTGTCAAACGCCTTTGACTTGTCATGTTGTTTAGCTCAACTTAATTGGTTCAAGTCAATATTCATCCCCTGCTCAGGATGCCCACCAAAAGCATAAAACAGTTCTTCGTAATCAACGGTTAGTAAGGAGTGACTCTGCCCAATAGTAACCGAAACTATAAAAAATGGAATTTTGATGACAACAGACACATAAAAATAATTGACAGTTTATGCTGATTCTAAATATATTAAAATTAATAAAGTTTAATGTTCCTCATCAAAAGCTACGAGCCTGAGAAAATTTTCCTTGTCTTCAAAAAAAGGGGGGAAACCTCCGAAAAAGCTCAGCAATCTTAATGAAAACCACACCCTCAGGTGCAGCATATAAGAGAACCTTACTGATGAGGTTTCAAGCTCCTATTCACAAAATTTGGAATTTCGTATTTTGCCAGATACGTCTTTAATTTTTGTGTATTTTTTTTTTGATTTTTTTTACAGGATGATTGAATCAAACCAATGGCACTTAAAGATCGGCAGAGGGCTCAATTGAAATGAAGTAAAAATTCTAGTGCCCTTTTTAAGTCACCAAAAATATTGGAGGGGAACTAGCCCTCCCACCTTGCCCTCTTTTCCCCACAGACATTGGATTAAAATTTAAGATAAGTATTTGATTCAGGCATAGTTGAAAGGTCCACTAACTATGCCTTTGGGGATGACATGATGTCCCCCCTAGTCCCTTTAGAATGAGCTGTACTTTACAAAACATGCCCATTGTTCACATATCACATATCACATATTGTTCACTTATCTTAAATTCGGTCTTACTACTTTCGTTATGCGAAGTATCTGTTGAGATTACCTTTGTGGACGCGTAACTCATATATTAGCCTTCATTATAAAGTTACAGAACCATGTCAGGCAGTAAGAAAACAAATTGACAATTTTAACGCACGGCTTTCGCACGAGGGGTCGTCCCTCCTGTAGCCATTGTTTCGTTTTTGTGCTTTTAATTGCTTTTTCTTTTTTTTTTTTTTTTTTTTTTTTTTTGTATTATGTTGCAATCTTTCTTTTTTCTTTTTTTTAGTGACGGGTTAAAAAAAAAATAAATAAATAAATATAGTATTTCTTATTGGGAAATGTGCGGTGTTTTTTTGGGAAGGGGGAGATTTCATACGGGGAGGATTTCCCACAAGGAAAATTTCCGTAAGGAGAAAAGTTTCCAGGGGAAATTTCCCAGGGAAAATTGTACACGAGGGAAAGGAACAATATTAAAAAACGAACAGAAATTATTCCGTATACGAGGGGGGGCTGTCCGATTCTCAACCCTCGCTCTTTACGCTAAACTTCAATTTTTTGCCACAATTTTGTATGAAATGGGCCATTCTTAAAGCTATGAATAGGCTTTCAAACACATGGGCCGTTGAATTTAAATAAGAAGTACTTTTAAAGAACTTTAAGACTTTAGCATAGTGAGTGAGGATTGAGGAAAAAGGCAGCACCTCAAAGATACGGAATAATTTCTGCTTATTTTAAGTTTTAATATCGTTCCTTACTTTCAGTTGAATTACTTTTTATTTAATTTCTTATCAAGTTTGATATTTTTGCAAATATAATTTTGAATCTTGTTCCACCCAGAAATTTCAGCAATGGCTTTTATAGCAGTCTTTTGTATGGTTAACTTTAAAAAGTTTCTAAAAAAAACAACTTATTTTAAGATAACTAAAAAGTGATATTGAAATCTAAAACGAGTACAAATAAAGTTATATAATGACTCAACTCAACAAGAATAGAAATAGTTTACTAAAACAAACAAATTAAAATCGATTAACAAATAAAGCTGAAAATAAGCACAAATTATTATGGATGAATAAATTAAATCTGAAATTTATATAAATTAGAATCAAGTCAAACTTAAAATAAACAAATAAAAACACATTTTGGACCTCTTAAATCCCATAAAAGGCGAAGCAACTTGAAACTTCACATCCTTCCTACTTTACAAGACAAATGCCAAACTAAATAATATAGCTGACTAACAAGCCCCAGTGCTAGTAGACTTTTACTATAGTTAATTCAAAAAAGTTACAAACGAGAGGTTTTTCAAGGAAAAATAAAGAGCTACATCAGACCAAAGAAGAGCAGAAATAAAGTCAGACAACAATTAAAAATGAAACAAAGAGAAATCACTATCAATGACTAAATGAGGCCCAAACAGAGCAAGATGAAGGATGACAGATTGCCGGATATTGTCCTTCCTGGCCAACCATCTAAGGCTAAATGGAAAGCAGGTCGTCCGTGGTTGGGATGGGAGGGTCTCATAAAGAAAGTTTTAAAGGAAATCGGAACATCCTGGGAGGGCGTAAAGAGGTAAGCTTTTTATATATTTGGATGGAGGAGGAGCATGCGTAGCTGTGTTGGCCTCAGGCGGCTTGGTACTGTGGTGATTTGTTAGTAGTAGTAGTAGTAGTAGTAAACAGAAGAAGAGTTAAAATTAATAGTCAAATTAAATTTAAATCGAATAAAAATTACCACAAACAGGAGTAAGGATAATGCCCTCTAAGTCTTCTGAAGCGCCATAGTGTAATCTACGCTTTGCTGACAATAATGTTTAATACGAAAAATTTGTGTTTAGTTGTCACAACATTAAAATCAACAGTGCAAAAAAATTCATATCTCAAGGCGAATCAAGGTTTACAATTTAGTGGTACATATCCCCTTCCCTCTCTCTCAAAAATTTGAAACAACTCGAATGTTACTTGCATTCCATGGAAAGTTGTATGTGTTTTGAACAGAGGAGATTTATTTGTCAAAATATTAAGAACAGCAACCAAAAGAAAGAAAATCACCATATTAATCAAGATAGCTGATCTACTACTACTACTAACAACTCACCGCAGCACCAAGCCGCCTGAGGCCAGCACAGCTACGCACGCTCCTCTTCCATCCCAATGTATTCAAAGCCTCCCTTTTTACACCCGCCCACGAGGATGCCATTTCCTTTAAATCTTTGTTTATGACTTCCTCCCACCCCAGAAGAGGACGTCCTGCTTTCCGTTTAGCCCTACATGGTTGGCCGAAAAGAACCATCTTTGGCAATCTGTCATCGTTCATCCGTACAACGTTCCCTAGCCACCTCAACCTTACCATCATTATAGCCCTAGAAAGAGGTATTGAACCACATTTTTCGTATAGCCTACTGTTTGAAATATGGTCAGTAAGCCGGGTACCCAGAACAATCCGTAGGCAATTTATCTGTAAAATATCTAGCAAATCTTCATCCGCTTTTCGGAGCGTCCATGCTTCAGAGCCATATTTGACCACTGTCATCACTGTAGCCTCTAACATTCTAATCTTGGTTTGCAGACTTATCTTCCTATTCTTCCAAACTTTTTCTTAACTGTGAAAGAACACCCTGAGCCTTGGCTAATCTACTTTTAACATCTTCCGTGCTCCCACCATCATTACTAATAATACCTCCAAGGTACGTGAAGCTGCCTACCTGATCAATGTTTTAATTACCTATCGTCACCCTTTCATCTTCACTTATTCCTAGCCTTAGTGACTTAGTCTTCCTAACATTAATTTTCAAACCAATTCTAGCACCCTAAACCAACAAAACCTCTAAAACTCTATTCATTTTGCTCACATTTTCATCTAGGATGCTTAAATCATCAGCATAATCCTAGTCCAGGAGACTTTTTACTCCCCATTTGATTCCGTGGTCTCCCGTTGCCTTTCATGTGCTCCTTAAAACAAAGTCCATTAAAATGATCCATATAAAGGGGAAAAGAACACAACCTGCTTAACTCTTGATTTAATACAAAACCACCTGCTAACCTCATTTCCTACCTTAGCAACAGCAGTGTTATTCTCTTATATAGCACTAATCCCTTTAGTTTATTTGTCTGGTATACCATACAAGGATAAAACCTTTACTAAATCTCTTGTGTCAACAGAATCGAACGCTTGCTCATAATCTATAAAACTTAGGATCAAAGGTGTTTGAAAACTCAGACACTTCTCAATTATTAGCCTAAGTGTGAAAATTTGGTCGACACAACCTCTACCGTTTCTAAAACCGCACTGTTCTTCTCTTAAAACTTGGTCTACGGCATCTCTCAGTTTAAAAAGTCTCTAATTACTAAGCAATTTACTACCTACAGAGAACAGACTAGTGACTTGATAATTACCACACTCACTCTTATCGCCTTTTTTATAAAGTGTCTTAATTAAGGTTTTCCTAAAATAGTTAGGTACTTCCCTTTTTTCAAAAATCATATTCCTAATCTTCAATAACTTATTTCTGACCTCAGAGCCACCATATTTAAGAAACTCATTTACCACCCCATCAGGATCTGGAGCCTTATTATTGTTTAGTCCTTTTAGTACTTTCGCTAATTCCTCCTCACAAAACAAATCTTCCTTCACATCCAATTTATCACAAACTTTTTCATTTCCCTCTATATTTTTTCCTACAACTCTATCTCGGTTAAGCAAGTTCTCAAAATGTTCGGCCCATCTCGCTTTAGTTTTTTTCCTTATCGCTAAGTGTAACCCCATTCCTATCTTTAACTGGGACAAGTCCGGATTGACTACTCCCTCTCAATTTGTTAACGTACCAGTACAATATTTTACTATTATGCCGTCTAGCTGCATCTTCCAGTTCCTCGGCAATTTTATCCATGGCCTCCACTTCACACCTCCTTAGTTCATATTTTAATGCTTTCTCCACTTTCTTTACATTTCTTTTGTTTTCATACGATCTATCATTCAGATAATTCTTGTACAGGTCCTTTCTCCTTTCTATTAAACATAAAGCTTTCTCACTAATATTCTTAGCTGCAGTTCTAGCTTTCTTCCCTAATACACCTTCAGCAACATCACAAATTATTTTTCTAAAATTATTCCAACCATCTTCCACATTATCAAATTTTAAACTCTCAAATTTAGTATTCAACTGTTCCTGGAAAGTTTCTCTCAAATTTTCATCCTGGAGTCTACCAACATCATAACTTCCCGGGAGGTAGTTACCCTTCCGAAATTTCAGCTTTAAATTAACCCTAGACACTACTAGATGGTGATCTTTACTTTTATCATCAATAACAGTACTCCTATGTACCCTAGTATTTTGTATTGATCCTGCCAGTCTTCAGTTTACAATAACACAATCATATTTCTACCTGAGACCTTCTCCTGTAACTGTAAGTAAAATTCATCTGAGTCACTAGAATCTCCGTCAGTCGCTTCTACAGGGGCGTATACTACTATAACTGATACCCTGAACTTTCTAGTCATAAAATGAGCAATTAGTATTCTATTATTATTACCTCCCCAGCCTAAACAAGACTTAGCAGCTTCCTTATTCATCATGAGCCCTACTCCCTGTCTATGTACCCCATCCTTCCTGCCTGAGTAAACAAATTCTATACAACCAAATTTCATGCTTCCTACCCCTGGGATATGAGTTTCTGAAACTCCTAATAAATCCAGTTCGACTCGTCTGAATTCGTCAGTCAAAATGTCAATACGATAGTCATTTTTTAATGTTGCAACATTCCAAATTCCAATTTTCATGTTCTTTAAATCATTGAAATTATTTTCGCCTCAGGAAAAGCAATGATCCCGGATACCAGTGCAGGAAGGGGATCATATATCTTTTCAAGTCTTCTCCGAAGTGCTTAAGCCGGCTTAGAACCGGACAGCAAGAAGTCCCTAGGACCTCCATGAATGAAGGTTTTGGGCAATTCTGGTTCCATCTTTGCTACAATATTATTTACAGCACTTGGCAATGATTTTATATCAACAAGAGTCAAAAACCTGTACAGACAGTCTCAAGTATATAACCTCTAATTTATTATATATTCATGGCTACAAAAATTATGCTACTATGGGGAGGCAATCTAGAGTAGATAAATTATGTAGAAAGAGGTTTTTCAGCCCGAATACGCCCATCAAAACATACCAAGCCCAGAAGAATTGTCCATTAGTCAGAATCCCGTGCGAATGCTGTGTCGTTTACTAGGCTATAATTTTCTCGAGGGGCGCCACTCCTCGAGTGGGAATAGAGTTGACCGCAAGGTCCCCAGTCTTGCAGGTACCCCGAAAAGGTCAAGACAGCCCTTTGCAGAGGCTGTTGTCCATAAATATGGATCTTCCCTGCCGCAGTTGTCCTTCTATAGAGGATCCTCCCGCGATGGTGTTCTGCATCACCATGCAATTTAACCCATTACTAGGAGAAGGTTTGCAACTCATGGGACTTGTGGACAAACCAGTGGGCCCTGTTGAGTGTATATTTGAGGGGCCTTCTTCCTCCTCCGCCTGTATTTATGACCCCGGGCGAGGGTGCCCCAGATTCTATTAAGGACCCCCAGGGACAAGGTCCCCCCTTGGTCAGTGCCTCCTATGGAGGTACCCTACATATCTGTAGAGCGTTCCCCTATCGCCACCTGGGAACACGCTGAATGGCCTGGGGGAGGCCAGGCTTAAAGGTTCAAATTGGTGCATTATTTCTTATTTTTCCGATTGAAAATCTAGGATTTCCGACCTCTCAATCACTGCAGGCTAATCGGTCGCTAGTGACCCCATGCAAAATACTCCAGCAGGAATTTTATAGATTCTTTGGATAAAAACCGGAGCTATTTGCCAGAAACAAAAAACCGTTATTCCACATCAGAAATTCAAAATAACTTGTGATTGAAATACCAAGACTCAAATGACTCTTTAGTAGCTTACATTTATCAGTAACTTCCGGCAATTTTTCAGAAACATCCTCAATTTTTTTTAGCATTTTTTCTGCGGCATTTTCTCTGGTCTCTGCAATTTTATTTTTATTAACGTTGTAAAAGAAAAAAAACGTTTAAAATATTGTTTTTCGATAAAACGTGAATGACGCTATGGCCTTTAGAAAGCTTAGACTTGATTATTCATTGTAATTTCCATCCATTGTGATCTTTTATTGATAGTGCCTTCTGTTCGTTTTAAGTTTTCATGCAATTCAAAAGATAAAAAACAAAAAGACAGAGGGGGATGGGCAGAGCCTCATTTTGGGATCTTGAATCAGACAGATCGAAAATCCTTGTATGTCTTATGATTTTAGCAAATTGTAACACATCCACCTATCTAAATATATCTACTAGGCCTCTTTTTTATATGGAATAATTGTACAATTTGGTGAGGCTTTTAATCATTGGGCTGAATTTAACACGTTGCCTCCGGAGGCAACTTTTTGGGACATTTCAACTGATACGATTCAAGTTTTCTATTTTAAAGTTTGACCTGGTACCATACGGAGATTACGGCATGAGGTGTTAAAGGAGTAAGTTACCCTTCGATCTGTTTGGTCCTTAAAAAGGACACTAAAACACAGAAGTTGAGATTGAACAAGCTCTTCCCCAACTATCTCCAACAATCTGTTTTATATGGTGACACCTGGAAGAATAAACTTAACAATACGTAATTGGTGTTGTTTTGGTCAATCAAGACGATTGCACGCGTCTACCTCAGTTTAACTCGAAGCGTAGCAAAGGCGCTCCTTCTGGAGTAGAATGTATATTAACCAAGCCTTAAGCTAATATGCCGCAACTTCACTTAATTGCCAGCTAATTGCCAGCTTAATTGCCATCCACTTGATCTCATTTAGATAAAGATAATCTCTCTATAATCGTGTATGAATTGTTTAATTCTAAAGTCTTAGCATTCTATTCTACAAACTTTGGAGATCATAGGACCAATTCCACGAAATTAGAGTATTTAACTTGGTTAAAGACAATTAAGGAGTTATAGTTTCAACGACTGACATTAGACAACGCCCCTCAGCCAATGAAGACCGATTACCTCAAAAGGGACACAGAGAATAAGTTTTGACTTCGTTGTAGACGAATACATATGCATTTTTAGGCAGAAAACCTTCTACTAAAAGCATCAATGAAATAACAATCCTTTGCAATTTACTCCAAATTGACAATTTGAAGCAAAACTGGTTTCAGGAGCTTTTAAATTTTGCTTAGCAAAGGAGCCAGAGGGAGCTTAGCAAAGGGAAAACAAATAAGAAAGAAGCCAAGAGAGACCAGACAAGTTTTTCTTGGAAAAATGAATTTTCCGGATATTTTTAATTAGTATTTAAACAGATTGGGATGGAGTCTTCAAATAGATTGGGATGGAGGAAGAGCGTGTGTAGCTGTGTTGGCCTCAGGTGGCTTGGTGCTGCGGTGAGTAGTAGTAGTAGTAGTAGTACTTCTACATGATCGTCAAAGTGCTAAGTAACCAGAGTAAGATAAACATATGAATGCTCTACTTCCATCCGCCAGTGTGTAATGCTTCTCTTTTGGCGCTTTTCCAAATTAAACTTCTATTACTACAACTAGTATCTCTTACAATTTTTAAGCCAATCAGAAAATACTATGAAAATCTTGTGGGCTCATAGTAGTTCTAGCTAAATCTGGGTATTAGCAAATTCGCATTGTAAATGAGGCATTAAGCTAATTCCTTTTTTCCTGCAATGATAAATTTTCACAATTAATAATTTCAGGTTTAGAGGTTTTCCGGATTTTCTCTTTACTTATTTAAGATAGAATAAATTAAATGTTCAAAGCAGCTTTAAGGAGCATAAATGTCAAATTAGCACTTCCGAGTCAAAAAGAATAATTACAAATAGAAATTAGAAAAATAAAACAGAAGTTGAGGGAAAAATTAGACAAAACAAGTTTTCTGAGGAATTGCAGGAATCATTTTATAGGAGCAAAAGAAATTGCTTATAAGTTTCCTTTGGGTGAGGCGAAAGGTTGAACATTTCTCGAGGGGAACAAAGGAGTACGCACAAAGGAAGAATAGTCTGTAGTCTCACCCTGCCGGAATATTTTTGTCTTAATTTCACTTTTTTTAATTTGACACATTTTTAATGTGACTTAAATTTTATACTGGTTTCAGTAATTCAATAACCTCCCTCCCCTTCTGCTTGCCAAGATTAAATAATCTTTCTCTTGTCCTGTGTTCCCTGAAATTTTCTTGAAATTTTGACACTAACAAAAATTATATCCGTTTACGAAACGATTTTATTATCAGCAAATAAATAAATTAACAAAAATTAATTAGACATTAGTATTTGAAACTCAAAACGGTGTACGACCCCACTTGTACCTTCACGTCTTACCAAGTGTGGCCCTAGACGGTTGGCAGACAAGGAAAATCCTTGGCAATCTATCATCATTCATCTGCATTCCTCAGAACGTGTCCTAGTCATCAAATCGTTTCTCGTAATATAGCCCTAGAAAGCGGGATTGAACTCCATTTTACGTACAGCTTACTACAATTGAGATAAGGTAAGTCAGTCGCAAGGGCGCCGGCAGAAGATTTTCCGGGGGGGGGGGACTCCAAAATATCGGTTGTGGTCGGGTGACAGGGAATACATTTCAGGAATTATTTTCGTAGGAATAAGTTCATTTTTAAATACTTTTAGGAAAAAACTGTCAAATAAAAAGAGCAATTAACTTGCATGCAAAATGAAGCAAAATACAGTAAATTTAAACGACAAGGATTCCTGGCAAAGGGATCAATTTTTTTTAATCAATAATACATTTAATTATTATGCATTTAATCTTGAAAGAAAATCAAACTCAAATCAAAATTACAGAAAGATTTATTGCTTCCGTAGTTTATAACAGATGTAAACTTGTCATTATGAAATTACCTATGCCTTTGACTATTTTACAGAAAGAGTAGAGATACTCAAAAATCATCCTGCCTGCATAGATACCACGTTTTGATTTTATACCAGCCATGTAAAATGTACCTCTTTCATAAAAGGACAATTCTTCCCCTCGAACTTAAATCCCTTATATATTCATACATTAAAAAAAAAAAAATTAGAATAGCGAAAGAAAAACAAAACTTAAACTTACTATCCAGCTGTCAAATTGACCCTCTTTCTTTTTGTTTTCCTATTCAACTAAATAAAAGGAACAGGTTCAAAAAAAGATTTCTTCACAAGAGAATCTTATCAAATAGTTTGTAATAAAAAAAAAAAAAAAAAAAAAAAAAAAAAAACAGGAAGTTAAAAGTGACTTGGACCAATATTCACCAAAACTAAAAATTGAATTCTCAATACAATTGCTACTTCGCCAGTATTGGCTTTTGATGCTGATTCTACATGTATAAAATTCTTTCAGTTTATTGTTTCCCACCCAAAACCAAAAATCTGAGAAAATTTGCCTGATTCTTGAAAAAAGGGGAAACACCCCCAAAAAAGCAAGCGACCTTATTGAAAATCCCTTTATTATATACATCATATCAGAGAACCCTACCATAGAGGCTTCAAGCTCCATTCTTCAAAATGTGGAATTTTGTATTTTTTTTTTTTCAGAAGAAACATCGTCGATGCATGTTAATTTATTTTGTT
This sequence comes from Artemia sp. Qi Xiang Cuo, assembly GCF_049724085.1. Classification (NCBI taxonomy): domain Eukaryota; kingdom Metazoa; phylum Arthropoda; class Branchiopoda; order Anostraca; family Artemiidae; genus Artemia; species Artemia sp. Qi Xiang Cuo. Next base: position 27,374,325 of record NC_142808.1, on the reverse strand, counting down.
TTGTCGCCGGGGCGATTGTATCAAACCGAAGGTCCGAGATAATTGGGAGGGAGCTTATTCAAACGTAAATTTTAAGCTCTTTTTTAAGTGACCATACAGATTGGGCCAGAGAAAAGTCTTATTTTCTTGTTATTTTAGGGCACCAAACTACGACTTTACCCCGAAGAGGACAAATTTGCATTCAGTTTAAAATTCTGAGAAGCTAATTGATTTACAAGTATCAATAACTGAATTTTAGGCTTCCATGGGTAAATTTTATAACTGAAAAACCTTCCCCCAGTGGTCATACGGGGTCATTTTTTCTGTAAAGACATAGTTATTGGGCCTTTCAACTATACTGAACAAAAAAGAAGTAATGCCACACGGTGGCAGTACTGGATTTTTTTTATTAACAAATGGGTCACAAAAAAAACAACATACAAATCTCCATATAATGCTAACAAAACAAAACTGCATATAGTACCAACAATATCAAAATAGGTCCCGACGGATATTAGCGTGTTTGGGATGACCCAAAAAAAGGAACACTTCAACTATTTATACACTAATACACTTCCTCATTGATTCAACCGGGTTGATCGTCGCGATTCAACCATGTTGATTCGCTTTATTTGTAATGAAATTAGGCTACGTTTGGTAATCTGTAATTGCGTATCAGCTATAATGAGGAGGGGGTGAGTCATTGTTTAGGTAGGGGTAGGATAAATTCCTAAAAAAGTACATTTTAATGGACAAAATGCTTACTCTTCATGAGGCTTCAAATAAATGATGAAAGAAGTAGGGGGAGTAGGAATTAATTAAATTGTTTCTCTTTACAGCTAAAATATTACATTCCCATATATACCAGCACAGAGGTGGAAAAGGCAAAGCAGGCCATCCTCAGCCCCGCCATGAGATTTCTTTTGGGTAGCAAATACCGCTAGAAACTTAGTTTTCAGCAATTTTAAATTGTGCTATTTTCTTTTTTTCTATTTATATGAAGTACTTCAATGTAATTAAAAAAATGTATGTAATCTATTTATCGATAAGACAATCATATTGTAGAGGTTGTGAGGGATTCAGTTATGCAAAAGATCAAAGTCCCACAGAATTTCCATCCATACAAACAATAATACTCCTTTTCAAACAACAGAAATTCTTTAGTAGTAATTTTAAGAAGGATTCTTTTTTACCAAAATTCCTATTTATGGCCAATTTTTCAAGTATATTCAAATTTGATCCAAAATTGAAATTGCAAATTTAAACATAGGACGGTAATAATCAACGTACAATTATTGATATACATATTTTAAAAGCAATCAACCAGGGATTTAAGGGACTGGTACCTTAAATTATATCTTGGTTAGGAATGGGTATGATTTGGAAAACAATCAGAAACTAAACAAAAAAAAGCTTTTCAGCTGAAAGCAAGGAACAGATTTGACATCTAATTTAAAGGATTATTTTTTATATGAACGGGGCTGTCTCCTCCTTAGCTCCTTACTCTTTACTGTGAAGTGTGGCTTTTTTCCAAACTTTTAAAGAAAATTTGCAATTGGTAAGATAAGATTTTTCTAAGCACTAAAAAACTTTTGTTTAGTGAGGTTTATGTTGAGAATGGGGCAGTCTCCCTTATATACACAGAGTAATTTATATTTATTTTAAGTTTTAAACTTGCTAGAAAAGAAAAATCTTTTCTATTTGTTTAATTACGTTTCATGAGACTGTAAAGTTTTATGAACACAATACTTTTGGTAACACAGAAAAAACGATGAATATTTCAATAGTATCTGTTTGGATTTTGATGGGTAATCAAACAGTTTGTGGTAAAGAACTGTAAGTAAGAAGTGACCCGGCTCGACACTAACCAAAACTCTAAAAAATGGAATTTCGATATCAATAGATGTATCAAAAGAATTGGCTGATTAAGCTGATTCCAAATATTCAATTTTAACTAAGTTTAGTCTTACAAATCGAAAGCTACGAACATGAGATACTTTGTCTGTTTTTTTTAACAATGGGGAAAAGACCCCCCATCCCAAAGTAATAGAATCTGAATGAAAATCACACCATCAGATTCAGCGTATCAAAGAACGCTGCTGTAGAGGTTTCAAGCTCATAACTGCAAAAATGTGGAATTTTGTAATTTTTGCTAGAAGAAAGATCACGGATGCGTGTTTATTTGTTTGTTTGTTATTTTTTTTCCCAAAGGGGTGATCGTGCCAACCCAGTGAGCCTAGAACATCGAGTTCTAGCGCCCTTCTTAAGTAAAAAGTTCTAGCACCCTTCTTAAGTGACCGAAAAATCGGAGGGCAATTAGGACCACTCCCACGCAACTTTTTCCCAAAATCGTCCAATTAAAATTTTGAGATAGTATTTTTGTTCAGTATAGTTGAAAGGCCCAATAACTATGTCTTTACAGATAAAATGACCCCATATAACCCCTGGGGAAAGGTTTTTCAGTTATAAAATTTACCCATGGTTTTATTTGTTATTGGGAAATATGCATACATTTTTCGGGTGGGGAGGGGAGGACGAATTTTTTGCTGGGGGACTCTGCTGGGAGAATTTTGCACGGGGAGAATTAACCATGGACACAGAAGTTTCCAGGGGGTGAACTTCTCAGAGGAAATTTCACTCTGGTTGAATTTGCCAGAATTCCTAAACGAAATTTCTATATATGTCTTGTTTTCTCTTTACCAATTCAATTTTAAGTGTGGAGATGTTAAGGGTAGTTGTCCGGGGTAAACTTTAGCCAGGATTGAATTATCCAGAGGATATTTCAGTGGTGAGGGGGATTTTTCCGTGGAGGTAGAGCGAGGTATCCTGTCGTTTTTTAAAAAATGATACAAAAATAAATAAAAAACAAGTTTTTTCAACTGAAAGTAAGGAGCAACATTAAAACTTAACACCAACAGAAATTATTATGTATTTGAGGGGGTTGCCCCCTCCTTAAAACCTCGCTTTTTACTCTAAAGTTTATATTTTGTCCCAATTCTTTATAAACAACTTCTGAAACACAAGGGTCGTTTAATTAGAACAATAAATAACGTTTTTTAAAGTGCCGAAAAACTGTAGCATGACGAGTGAGATGTTGAGGAGGGGGCAACCTACCTCATATACGTAATAATTTCTATTCGTTTTAAGTTTTAATGTAGATCCTTACTTTCAGTTGAAAAAACTTGCTTTTTTTTTATTTAATGAAGCTTAGAGACAAACATTTTTCTAAAGGCGAAGAAAAAAGTATGTAAATTAAAGTAAATGTACATAAAAATGAAAGAAGTGACTAATTTTAAAAAATACACAAAACAATAGCCTACTTACAAAAACTAAGATATAAAATTCCTGCATTCAGTTCTGTTGAGTAATACCGAAGCGTTGGACGGAAAGTTTTTTAACAGTATCGACAGTTTTGAACTTGGTTATCAAACACCGATATATTTAATGCCTTTAGACTCAATTGTTTAAAAGAAGTAACGCATTATGAACATAGTTTGTTGAAAGTAAAACATTAAAACTAAGATAAGAAAATCAAGTAAATTTTTTTAATTCAATATTTTAAATTTGATTTTGAATACCAAAACCCAATATATTTGCTAACTTTATACTTCAGAACTGTAAAAAATCACATCTTTTTCGAAGTGACAATTAGATAAATACTATCACTCCTGGAAAAAGAAAATAAATGATAATAAAACACAAAAAACGCATCTGTTCAGGGGGAAAATACAAAAATTCCCAGCATTCCGCTCAGGGGAAACATTTCTAATTATAGTGGCTTCATATAACAGCTCATGGGACTCTTGCAATACAAGCAAAAGTTGACGGCATATTTTTACCGAGGTTTGCCCCTTATTAAGTTGTTTTCCTTGTGTTTTCTATAATTATACGAACTTTCTTGCGTATTAATAACTGCAATAATTACTAATAAGGAAATAAATGTTTAGGATCATCATAAGAAGCTGATTTTTTGCTTGAATGTCATCAATAGTTAAGCTCTTAAACTTTCGTTATTGACAAGGATCGTTATTTACTTATCATTCATTACTATAAAGAATTGGATGTTTGTTTTTTTTTACTTCATCCAAATCATATAGAAAAAATTTTTGCGGAAAACTGGAAATGGGTCACTCAGTCACAAATTAGAACTTATATTTTCCTTATTAAGGGTCAAGGTCTATTGGCAGACAGCCAACAATGGGGCAACACACATTTTTTCCATGGTTTTTCCCTATTCTGCTCTTTTTCCTCTGGTTTCCTTATGATTACTTTATAGACCCAAATTTCCAGAGCGGAGTCATAGCCCCTCCCACCCCACCCCCCCCTGCCGGCACCTATGGTCAGTCGGGTGCCCAAAATAATCCGTACGCAAATTCCTCTGGAAAATATTTAACAAATCCTCTTCCGTTTTTCGGAGTACTCACGCTTCAGAACCACACATGACCACTGCCATCACTGTATATTCCAATATTCTAATCTTTTTTTCTAGACTTCCTTCCAAAAAATTTTCAACTGTGAAAAAATGCCCTTATCTTCGCTATTCTACTTTAACATCTTCACTGCACCTTCACTTGATTGATCTTCTCATTGCCCAGCATCACCTCTTCAACTTCACTAATCACTTTGATGTATATTATCTGGTATCATAGGCAGAACAATAACGCTGCCTAAGAAAAGAACGATGTAGCCACAATGTCTTATCTATTTCTTTATTTTAGACCAGGGCACTTCGTATCGAAGGAGTTGTCTTAGAAACTATGAAAAGGGCTCATTTGACTGGAAATTGGAAGGGCTTGTGCCCTTTTTAATAGCTGAAAGTGATTGGAAGGCAACAAACACCCCTTCTATGTCCACCATTTCCCCAAACACATCCAATCAAAATTTTGAGATAGCCAGTTTGTTCAACGTAGCTGAAAGATCTGGAAAATATGTCTTTGAGGAAGACACTCCCCCACAGCCCTCAGGGAAAGGGTTTTAATTTATGCGTTGGGGGCATATAAGGTTCTTATAGAAAGCCCTCTCGTAGAAACTTCAAAAGTCACTCATTCGATTGGAAATTGAAAGGGTTAGTGCCTTTTTAAATAATTGATAGTGATTGGAGGACAACTCATCCCCCTCTCACGCCCGCCATTTCAACAAACACATCCAATCAATATTTTGATATAGCCATTTTGTTTAGCGTAGTTGAAAATTCTGGAAATTGGGTATTAAAGGGTGATAAACCCCCCACACCCCTTAGGGAAAGAGTTGTAAGTTATGCCCTGTTGGCATGTAAGTTTTTATAGAAAGGGTTGCCGTAGAAACTTCAAAAAGGGCTCATTCGTTTGGAAATTGAAAGGGCTAGTGCCCTTTTTAATAGTCGAAAGGGATTGGAGGGCAAATAACCCCCCTCTCACGCCCACCAGTTCCCTAAACACACCAAATCAAAATTTTCCGATAGCCATTTTGTTCAAAATAGTTGAAAATTTCAGAAATTACGTCTTTGATGATGATAAACCCCCCACACCCCTCAGGGCAAGGGTTGTAAGTTATGCCCTGAGGGCATATAAGGTTTTTATAAAAAGTGTTGTCTTAGAAACTTCAAAAAGGGCTCATTCGATTGGAATTGAAAGGGCTAATGCCCTTTTTAATAGTAGAAAGTGGGTGGGGCTCTTACGCCCACCCCAAACACATGCAATCAAAATTTAGAGATGGTCATTTTTTTTCAACATAGTTGAAAGATCTGGAAAATATATCTTTGAGGATGACAGCCCCACCCCCACAACCGTCAGGGCAAAGGTTTTAAGTTATAAGGTTATAAGTTATAAGGCATATAATGTTTTTATTGACAGCTTTGTTGTAGAAACTTTAAAAAGGGCTCAGTCGATTAGAAATTGAAAGGGCTAGTGTCCTTTTTAATAGCCAAAAGTGATTGGAGGGCAATTAGACCCCCTCTCCCGCGTACCATTTTCCAAAACACATCCAATTGAATATTTGAGATAGCCATTTCGTTCAACGGAGTTTAAAGTTTATGAAATTAGGTCTTCGAGGATGACAACAACCTGCAACCCCCAGAGCAAAGGTTGTAAGAAATTCCCCGAGGGCATATAAGGTTTTTATAGAAATTAATTAAGAAAAGTTTTTCCACAAAATAAGTTTTTCAAAGAAAAGTAAAGAACTCCATTAAACAAAAAGTGAGCAAAAATAAAATAAAATTCCAATAATCTACCAAGCATGAAACTACCACATATCAGTATAGATAAATAAATGAAACCCAAAACGAACAGAAATTACAATAAATAACCGAGTCAAATTTGCACTTTACTGAAAAAATATAAATTTTTTTTACTTTAATAGCTTTAATAAATCAAATAATCTTAACATTTTGATTACTAAATATCAGTATATGTATATTAAACTGACAATGCACACTCATTTGTATTTTTTCAGTAAAGTTGCAAATTTAGTTCTGGCCTTGGGAAGGCATAGGGGTTTTGCGGCCAACTTATGTTAATTTCTGCTCGTTTTGAGTTTGATTCGCTTATTTATTGTAATTTCTGTTTGTTTTGGGTTTCATTTATTTATCGATGCTGATTTGTGGTAGTTTCACGCTTGGTAGATTATATTGATTTTATTTTTGCTCATTTTTTGTTTAATGGAGTTCTTTACTTTTCTTTGAAAAACTTATTTTGTGGAAAATTTTTTGTAATTAATTTCTGTTCGTTTTATATCGACATAGTCTTTTCAGGGAAAAAGAAAATAATACTTTAAATCTTTTTAATACTTAATAGTTTGGCTTGCTATTTGTAAGCTGGAGAAAAATTTTCAGCAATTTTTAACAACATACACCCTTTTAAAAATCTGGACACAAATAGTACTATTTAATTTAGTTTCATACCTCCTCTAGTTGACCTAAAATGGAAAACTTGATACCATTCGCAAAAAAGTCTGTTTACTTTCTTTGTTAGTTTGGATACACATTAGCTATTTTGATTTGGTTAAATTTTAGTAAGTTGTTGCTAAGTTTTGGCGTGTGTGAGTGTAAGTTTTAGTGTGTGTGCGTTATTTTTCGTGTGTGTGTGTGTGTGTAAGTTTTTGTGTGTGTGTGTAATTTTAATTGCGTTTTTGCAAGTTTTTGTGTGTGTTATTTTTTGTGTGCCTGTAAGTTTTTGTTTGAATGTAAGTTTTTGCGTGTGTGTGTAAGTTTTTGTGTGTGTGTGTGTAATTTTTTGTGTGTGTAAGCTTTTGTGTGTTTTAGTTTTGTAGTGTGTGTTCGTTTGTTTTCTTGTGTTTGTGTGTTTGTGTAATTTTTTGTGTGCATGTAAGTTTTCGTGTGCTGTTGTAAGTTTGTGTGTGTGTGTGTGTGTGTGTGTGTGTGTAATTGTGTTTGTGTGTTTTTGTTTTTGTGTGTGTGTGTAAGTTTTTGTGCGTGTATTTTAGTTTTTGTGTGTGTGTATGTTTGTGTGTAAATGTAAATTTTTGTGTGCTTTTTCGTTTTGCATGTGTGTCCTTGCTTGTGTGTGCGGGTTTATGTTTTTGTTGGTATATGATTTTGTTTTTTTTTGTTAGTTTTTTTGTTTTTTGGTTATTATGTGTGGTTTTGTTTGTGTTTTTAATTTTTTTTATTGTGTGTGTTTAATTTTTTTCGTTTTTGTGTGTGTGTGTTAGTTTTGGCGTGTGTGTGTGTGTTTTCGTGTGTGTGTGTATGGTTTTCGTGTGTGTGTCTGTGTGTGTTTGTAATTTTTTTGTCGATTGTGTGTGATTTGTTGTTTTGTTCTTGTGTTTGTTTTTGTGTGTGTGTGTGTGTGTGTGTGTGTGTGTGTGTGTGTGTGTGTGTGTAATTTTTTGTGTGTGTTTAATTTTTTTAGTGTGTGTGTAAGTTTTAGTGTGTGTTTGTTTGTGTTTGTTTATGTGTTTTTGTGTTTGTGTGTATGTAATTTTTTGTGTGAATGTTAGTTTTCGTGTGAATGTGTTAGTTTTTGTGTGTGTTTGTGTGTGTGTGTGTGTTTGTGTGTGTGTTTGTTTTTGCGTGTGTTTGTGTGTTTTAGTTGTTTGTGTGTGTGTGTGTGTGATTTTTGTGTGTGTGTGTGTGTATGATTTTGTGTGCATGTAGTTTTTTTTGAGCATGTAAGTTTTATTATGCATGTGTAATTTTTTTTTTGTGTGTAAGTTTGTTTTTGTGTGTGGGTAAGTTTTGGCGTGTGTTTATGTTTTCTAGTGTGTGTGTAAGTTTTCTTGTTTGTGTTTTTTTTTTTTTGTGTGTGTGTGTGTTAGTTTTTTTGTGTGTGTGTAAGTTTTATTGTCTTTTTGTAAGTTTATTTGTGTGCGTGTTGGTTTTTGTGAGTTTGTGTTAGTTTTTGTGTGCGAGTAAGTTTTTATGTGAATGTAAGTTTTATTGTGCATGTGTAAGTTTTTTGTGTGTTGTTGTGTGTGTGTGTGTGTGTGTGCGTAAGTTTTCGTGAGTTTGTGTAAGTTTTTGTGTGTGTGTGTAAGTTTTTTTGAGTGTGTGTTAGTTTTAGTGTGTGTGTAAGTTTTTGTGTACATGTAAGTTTTTATGTGCATGTAAGTTTTTGTGCGTGTGTGTGTGAGTTTTGGAGTGCGTGTGTCTGTTTTTTTGTGTGTGTGTGTGTAAGTTTGTGTATGTCTAAGCTTTTGTGTGTGTATGTTGTGAATTGTGTGTGTGTGTAATTATTCGTGTGTGTGTGTATGTTTAAGTTTGTGTGTTAAAGTCTTTGTTAATTTTATCTTGTATTTTTTTGTGTGTGTGTGTGTGTGTGTGTGTATTGTTTTTTGTGTGTGTAATTGTTTGTGTGTGTGTGTATGTTTTTTTGCGTGTGTTTAAGTTTTGTGTGTGTGTGTGTATGTTTTTTTGTGCTATTATGTGTGTGCGTGTGTTTGTGCGTAATTTTTTTTGTGTGTGTGTAATTTTTTGTGTTTCTAAGCTATTGCGTGTGGGTGTAAGTTTTTGTGTGTGTTTGTAAGTGTGTGTGTTTGTGTGAGTGTGTTTTTTTTTTTGTTTGTGTGGGTGTGTATAAGTTTTTGTGTGTGTGTGTGTAAGTTTGTGAGTGTGTGTGAGAGTTTTAGTGTTTTTGTGTGTGAGTTTTTTTTGTGTGTGTGTGTGTGTAATTTTTTTTGAGTGTGTGTGTGAGTTTTTGTTGTGTTCACGTGTAAGTTTTTGTGTGTGTGTGTGTTTGTGTGTGTGTGTGTTTGTTTGTGTGTGAGTTTCAGTTTTGGCGTGTGTTTGTAAGTTTTTGTGTGTGTGTGTGTATGTGTGTGTGTGTGTGTGTTTGTTTGAGTTTGTGTGTGTGTGTGTGTCTGTGTGTAAGTTTTTGTGTGCATGTAATTTTTTGTGTGCATCTAAGTTTTGGTGTGCCTGTGTAAGTTTTGTGTGTGTGTGTGTGTGTAAGTTTTTGTGTGTGTGTAAGTTTTGGAATGTGTGTGTAAGTTTTCGTGTGTGTGTGTGTGTGTGATTGTGTTTGTGTGTGTGTGTGTGTGTGTGTGTGTGTGTGTGTGTGTTTTTAATTTTTTGTGTGATTGTCAGTTTTTGTGTGCTTTTAATTTTTAGGGTGATTGTGTTTGTTTGTGTGTGTGTGTGTGTGTGTAAGTTTTTGTGTGTTTTTATGTTTTTTCGTGTTTGTTTATGTTTTCGTTTGTGTGTGTTTTTGTTTTATTGTGTGTGTTTTTTTTTTTGTGTGTGTGTGTAAGTTTTTGTGTGTCTGTGTAATTTTTAGTGTGTGTGTGTGTGTAGGTGTGTGAGTGTGCGTGTAAGTTTTTTTGAGTGTGTTTAATTTTTTGTGTGAATGTAATTTTTTATGTGAATGTAAGTTTTCATGTGCATGTGTAAGTTTTTTTTTTTTTTGTGTGTGTGTGTGTGTGTGTGTGTGGGCGTTTGTTTTAGTGTGTGTGTGTTAGTTTGTGTGTTTGCGTAAATTTTCGTGCATGTGTGTTTTTTTTTGTGTGTGTGTAAGTTTTTGTTCGCATGTTAGATTTTTTGTTAATGTTAGATTTTGCTTCGGTGTTTAATTTATTGTGTGTGTGTGTGTGTGTGTGTAAGTTTTTGTGTGTCTATTGTTTTGTGTGTTTATTTGTTTTCTTTTTTGTGTGTGTGTGTAAGTTTTCGTGTGTGTGTGTGTGTGTAAGTTTTTTTGTGAATGTAAGTTTTCGTGTGCATGTGTAAGTTTTTGTGTGTGTGTGTGTGTGTGTAATTTTTTGTGTGTGTGTTTGTTTTTTTGTGTGTGTGTTAGTTTGGGCGTGTGTGTGTGAGTTTTTGTGTGTGTGTGTAAGTTTTTGAGTGCATGTAAGTTTTTGTGTTCATGTAAGTTTTTTCGTGTGTGTGTAATTTTTTGTGTGTGAGTGTTAGTTTTTGTGTGTCTAAGCCTTCGTGTGTGGGTTTAATTTTTTTGTGTGTGTGTGTAAGTTTGTGTGTGTTTGTGTGTGTGTGTAAGTTTTTGTGTGTGTAAGTTTTTGTGTGTGTGTAAGTTTTTGTGTGCATGTAAGTTTTTGTGTGCATGTAAGTTTTCGTGTGCATGTGTAAGTTTGTGTGTGTGTGTGTTTGTGTTTAATTTTTTGTGTGTGTAATTTTTGGATTGTGTTATTTATTTATCTTTTTTTTTTGTTTTTTTTTTGTGTGTGTGTGTGTGTGTAAGTTTTTGTGTGTGTGTGTGTGAGTTTTTTTTGTGTTCATGTGTAAGTTTTTTTGTGTGTGTGTGTGTAAGTTTTTGTGTGTGTTTAAGTTTTGGAGTGTGTTTCTCAGTTTTTTCGTGTGTGTGTGTGTGTAATTTTTGTGTGTGTGTGTGTGTGTGTGTAAGTTTTTGTGTGCATGTAAGTTTTTGCGTGCATGTAAGTTTTCGTGTGCATGTGTAAGTTTTTGTGTGTGTGTGAGTGTGTGTAAGTTTGTGTGTGTGTAAGTTTTGGCGTGTGTGTGTAAGTTTTGGTGTGATTGTGTAAGTTTCCATGCGTGTGTGTGTGTGGAAGTTTTTGTGTGTGTGTGTATTTTAGTGTGGGTTTTATATTGTTTTTGTGTGTGTGTAATTATATTTGTGCATTTAATTTTATTTGTTAATGTTATTTTTTACTTTTGTGTCTAAGTTGTTTTGTGTGTGTGTGTGTAAGTTTTTGTGTGTCTAAGCTTTTGTTTGTGGTTGTAATTTTTTTGTGTGTGTGTGTAAGTTTGTGTGTGCGTGTGTATAAGTATGTGTGTTTGTGTGTGTGTGTGTAAGTTTTTGTGTGTGTAATTTTTTGCGTGTGTGTGTGAGTTTTCGTGTTTGTGTGTGTCATTTTTGTGTGTGTGTGTGTGTGTGTTTATTTTTTATTTCGTTTTTGTTTTAGTTTTTGTTTGTGTTTATGTTTAAGTTTTTGTGTGTGTGTGTGTGTGTGTATGTTTTTGTGTGTGTGTGTAAGTTTTTGAGTGTCTGTTTGATTGTTCGGGTGTGTTTGTCAGTTTTCATGTGTGTGTGTAAGATTTTGTGTGTGTGTGTGTAATTTTTCGTGTGTGTGTGTAAGTTTTCGTGTGCATGTATGAGGACCGGGGGAGGGCCTTTGGGGCCCAGGGAGGGCGTTTGGGGATCCGGGGCCCTTGAGGATTGGGTGGTCTTTTGGGAGCCAAGTGGACCTTTGGGGACCGGGGGAGGACCTTTGGGGGCCCGGGGGACCCTTGGGGGCCGGTTAGCCCTTTGGGAGCCCGGGGGACCTTTGAGGCCCAGGGGAGGGCCTTGGGGGGTCTGAGGCGGGCGGTTGGGGGAGAACCGGTCGATAGTTGTACTTGTGAGTTTACCTTTTGCGGTACATCCTTGCGGCGTATTTCCGTAGTGCATCCCTGTAGTATCTTCCTGTGGCGCCTTCTGATAGTACATCCCCTGTGGTACTTCCCCGACTTGCGGCGCATCCCCCTGCGGCGCATCCCCGCGGCGCATCGCCGCGGCGCATCCCTGCGGCGCTTCCCTGCGGCGCATCCCTGCGGCGCATCCCTGCAGCGCATCCCTGCGGCACATCCTGTGGCGCTTTCCTGGCCCACGGCGCATCCCGGCGGCGCTTCTCTGGTCCGGGGGACCTTTGAGGACTGGGGGAGGGCCTTTGGGGCACAGGGAGAGCCTTTGGGGGTCCGGGGGGGCAGTTGGGGGCCTGGGGGACATTTGGGGACCGGTGGAGGTTCTTTGGGACCCCGTTGGTCCTTTGGGAGCTCGATGGGCCTTTGGGGGCCCGGGGATGGCCTTTGGGGGTCTGGGTAGGCCTTTAGGGGCGCCGGTGACCCTTTGGGAGCTTGGGGGGCCTTTGAGGACCGGGGGCTTCCTTCGGGGTTGGTGTAGGAGGATTGGAACCCTTTGGGGTTGGGTTAGAGGACCTCACAACACTGTTCAAATGAGACTTGTGTATTATAACGACCACAGAGTTTCACCATTAAATTCTCTTCTAAAATCTCTTCAAAAATCATCTTTTAAAATGTCTCTAACTGTTTCGCCGAAATAGTTCCATAACCTGTCTAAAACGGTTTCGCCCAAATAATCCCTAAACGTAATTCAACGTGTTCCTTTTGTTTGGCATCCCTGTGCTAACGCATTTGAAATTAATAAGAAACCTGATTCCCGCGCTAAAACAATTCATCGCTAAGATGTTTCTTGGAGAATTGTTTCCATGGCCTTTGGCTATTAATATCCTTTGGAGTTCGACCAAAAGAGTTGTTTTCGAGGCAAAGACATTAATGACTTGGATCTATTCCTGGAGAATCGTTTCTATGCGAAAATTTTTAAAGTCTGACAGATGATGTTATTGGTTGATTGATCTGTCAAGAAAGGGGAAATTAATTTGTTGTTTCTAAGGGGAATTATTGATTCACGATAGGTGAATTGAGGTCGACAGCACAGGTGTTTGAAATTCGCTGAGAGCGTACCAAAAACAACAACAACAACATAGACCTTGACATTCGCTGAGAGCGTGCACTTACAACAACAACAACATCGACCTTGACATTCGCTGAGAGCGTGCACTTACAACAACAACAACATCGACCTTGGAAATTTAGGTCATTGACCCCATTAACCACGTGTTCCCCCCAGGGAGGCTATGCCCATATATGGTGTGGGGTCACGACTGGTACCCCAATCTCTACTACCGTCTCCCCAACATTAACTCAATGAACAAAAGCTCATATTCAGTACGCTTACTACAAATATATTCTACAAAATAAAGGAAAGTCAATTTTCCCTTCATATTGATGTGCAGAATTGATTTTTTTTTCTCATAAAAAAAAACTAAAATTTGGGCTTATAACTGCACTGTTGAGGCTTCAGAACCCTCTCTCCCAACAAAACCTAAGGAATCTGATGACTGATCATTGGCGCGCAACCGTGCAATTCTGTATCCCCGTTAGCATGATTTTATATAAGGTCTACAACAATCGTTCAATTTGAATGCTCTGCATAGATATTTTTGGGCGAATACATCACCCCGTTAGAATATGACCCCTTAAAATGACCCCTTAAAATGGGAGGTTGCATAAACATCCTCTTGATAGTTGTAAATGATTTTCGACTCTACAATGTTTGCTCACTTACATATTGGCCCTGTTTCAGCCAAAATTATTGTTTTGCAGCCAAAAAATGGCAGACATCGCACTTTATCTGGGGGTGATCTCTTTTGTTACTTAATTAGTAACTAAAACTTTAAATTTGCAACTCAACATGAGCCCTTTCCCTCCCAATATCCTACGAGTATTGATTTGATACGATCAGCCCAATTAATAAAAGAGCAAAACAAAAAACAAATAACTACCTCCATGATAAATCGGAATGGGAAAAACATCCAATACCTCATTTTTTGTAAACAGGGATTAAGTAACTCCGCTATAGATTCTCATTCTCAGAATATATATTATAAGCTATTCTATAATAATCCTTGAGCTATTTTATAGTTACATTTTCGAAATTGCGCACAACTGATCCCAATTACTACCCCACTCTCAATTTTTGGAGTTGAACGTTGTTCAACTTTCATGCGTAAGATTTATGATTGACCCATCAGGTTAAGGATTTAAGGCATAATTTTTTTAAATTGGAAAAGTTGGAACTTAGTAAATTAAAAAAGCAGTTGCAAATTCTGCTACATATTTATCCAGTTATTGTAAATTTTTAAGTAAATTAAAGAGGACTATTCGATGAAGTCATAAGGCACACATACAACCTACACTCTCTTGGGACGTGTGCCATGCATTTTGAGCATTTCTTATTTACTCCTAGTCAAGATTAATTTCTTTTAGTTCCAATTCAGGAATGCAGTCTTTAAATATAAGTATTTGTAATTTCAGCCCTCTTCTCACATGTTTATAAGTTTTCGCTCGGGTATTTACATACTTTCACTCAACTTAGTAAGCGAAAACCGGCTATATTTGAAAAAAGCTATTAGTGCAAGGGCAATAGAAGTGGAGCTCTTTAGGTAATTACGTGCTGAGCTTGACTATTACAGCATGCTGCTGAAATCTATTGTTGATTTTAAGCATATTTGACTTACATACTCGACGATATTTTGATGTTTTATAAAAATAAACAAGAGCTTAAGTTTTCCAAATTAGGAGATAGCCTAATTTGGAGATTGGCCTAATCAGCATCAACTTAAGCGTTGTGAAATTTCACGTGATCTTTCGGCCTACCGTTATTCAGCGTGGAAATAACTCTTAAGATGCTTAACACTCATGTCAAACTTTTAGATGAACCTAGAAGCTATCCGCAAGAAATCTTTAAAGCACTGCCTGTACAAAGTCATTCGAGTTTGGATCCCACAAAATTGCAAAATCTGATTTTTCTCGTAGCTTCCTATGTTTTTTTTAATGCATAAATCACCAGTTTAAATAAATAAATAAAAATCCAGCCTACTGTCCTACTTGAACATATGGGTTTAGCACAGATTTTACGAGCCGATAAGGGGGACAGGATTTAGTATTTTAGCTTGTAGCTTAAGTCACAAGAAAAAGAGAAAACAAATTTCTTTACTTTGTTGGTTTCCAGAATTTTACTGATACATGATCCGATGTTCTTTAGGCGTTTAAAATGCCGAAACGGAAAATTCGCAATGGATTCAAAGCTGGCCGAAAACAATTTTCATGATTAAATCATTTCTGATAGAGATCTATTTAAAATAAATATTTAAAAAATGGAATACTGTAAAAGCATTGCTACTTTAGATTTACGATCTAGTCGATTCTTTGGAAAGAGTCGACCCATTTAAGGGCCTGTTTTTCAGCGTATACCTGTCAGCATATTCAAGGTTTTACAATCTGAAGGAATGATATTCTGTCTATATAAAAGATTTTAATTCAATAAAAGACTTTTAATTCATCAGAAACACATACTAGAGAAATAATATTTATTGTACTAGTCAAGAGAATAAATTGTGGGCTTTAATGATAAGTGTTTTCTCCCTAAAAAAAGCACCCTGGTTGAACCGCTTAAACCTTAGGTCTTAAAAAACATTAAATAAAAAAAACAAGTTTTTTCAACTGAAAGTAAGGAGCAACATTAAAACATAAAATGAACAGAAATAATTCCGTATATGAAAGGGGCTGTCCCCTCTTCAACACCTCGCTCTTTCCGCTAAAGTTTTTTATTGTTTTAAGAAATCGAGTTGTGAGAAAGAGTCTAAATTAAGCGTAAAGAGCAGGGCGTTGAGGAGGGGACAGCCCCTTTCATATACGGAGTAATTTCTGTTCGTTTTAAGTTTTAATGTTGCTCCTTACTTTAAGTTAAAAAAAATTTGTTTTTTTTATTTAATTTTTGAACGTTTTTGAATTAATGGAACTTTTGATTTTGGCTCACCGTACATGAATAATAAAAAAAAATACATATTAATTTTACTTTTATTTGGTGAAATGGCTTTCTCGAAAGTTGTTTAATTTTATTTACGAACGTTTTTATGTGTAATAAATATACATAACTTACGAATTAACTTACGCAACGAACGTCTATATCCATATAATGTTTAATACGTATATTATGGGGTTCACCCCCTATCCAATACCTCGCTCTTTACTCTAAAGTTCGAATGTTCTTCCAATTCTTTAAAAATGACCCCTTAATCACAAAGGCCGTTAATTAGAATAAATAGCACTTACGAAAGTACTAAAAAAGTCTTTGGCTTAAAGAGCGGGATATTGACTAAGGGGTAAACCCAATCATATACTTAATAATTTCTGTTCGTGTTACGTTTTTATTTTCAGTTAAAAAACTCCTTATTTTCAGTTGAAAAACTTGTTTGTGTTTTATTTAGTTTCTGATCGTTTTTTTAAATAATTCTGGGAAATCTGGCGCCCCCTTCATAGCAAAATCCCTTCCCCCATGAAAACTTCCTCCATTGAAAGATCCTCCCACATATCCCCCAACCCCCCCCCCCACACACACACTACCAGAAAAAAAATCCCCCTTGAAAACATCTGTATACTTCCCAATAACCAATACTGTATGTAAACATTGGGTAAAGTTCATATTTTTCAGCCCTCCTCCAGGGACTTTGGGTCATCCTAAAACACGTATTTATCATATTTTCGACCATGCTGAACAAAATGGCTATTTCAAAATTTTGATTGGGTGACTTTGGGAAAAAATAGCGTGGGAGGGGGCCTAGTTACCCTCCATGTTTTCGGTCACTTAAAAAGGGCACTATAACTTTTAATTTTTGTTCGAATGAGCCCTCCCACGAAATTATAGGACCATTGGGTTGATACGATCACCCCCTGGGGAAAAAAACAAAAGAAAAAAAAAATAAACACGCATCCGTGATCTTTCTTCTGGCAAAAAGTACAAAATTCCACATTTTTCCAGATAGGAGCTTGAAACCTCTAAAGTAGGGTTCCCTGATACGCTGAATCTGATAGTGGGTTTTTCATTTAGGTTCTATAGCTTTTAGGAGGTTTTTCCCCTTTTTTCGAAAATCAGCCAAATTTTTTCAGGCGCCTCACTTTTGATGGGTAGGACTAAACGGATGAAACTTATATATCTTAAATCAGTATTAAAATCTGATTCTTTTGATGTATCTATTGGTATCAAAATCCCGCTTTAAAGAGTTTCGGTTACTATTGAGCCGGGTCGCTCCTTACTTACAGTTCGTTACCACGAATTGTTTGATTTGTCCTTTCAAGCTACGAGTATCATAAAGTTGTTTCCTGTTATGATCATTGAAAGCTTAGACTTTAGAGTTTTATGAGAATATTTATTCTATTTATAAAAAGAACACTTTTTACCAAAGGCTAGTCATTGACATCCAGTGAGCAAGGATGGGTAAAAGTTTGTGCTGTCTCTCTGATCCACTTGTTCATAACTAAAAAAGAAAAATCTTATTAAATGTAGCAAAAACCTTTGTTTTGTTATATATTACAGCATAAACAAAACTTAAAGGAAAGTTCTCGACCGTATTAAGCAGATATTTCCAAAGGTTATAGATGTTGCATCTTTAGACTTTTTCCAATATATATATATATATATATATATATATATATATATATATATATATATATATATATATATATATATATATATATATATATATATATAGCTAACAACTAAAGAGCTGAGAAATCCCGGTTCGGCCAACCTTTCATTCGGTTTAGGCCCATGGTAAAAACTCTTAAATCCCGCTTAAGTGACTCCGACAACATAGGTAAAATTATTTAATCTATAAGGGAATCAGATAGTTTCTTTTTCTTCTTCTTGCTTAAGCAGAGTGCGTTTAATGCACTAATATATTGGTGTATACTTACCTCAACACGTTTTACACATAATCTGCAGGAGGAACAGGGGTGTTGGCCTTTCATCAAACATTTTCTTACATGTTGTATGCAGTTGTTCTGTATTTTCCCGACCAAACACGTAACCAGAATTTTATTTCGAGAAGGGCGACATTATGGTGGAGAGGGGAGATTGCTGAAACGACTTCGAAAAAATGCTGGGGATCTTACAGAGTTCAAGGTAAAATCTTGTATATCACGATTTCATGGGTAACACCAGCTCGAAGCATTCCCTCCCCCTTCCTACTCTTGCATACATGCTAGGTCACAATTACAGTAAAATATGACAAGAATCAATAGTAAAGTCACAATCAGACATATCAGTCTGATTCGGTGTAGGATTTCACTAGTTTGGTTCATATAATCTAAAAATAAAATGCACTTAGAATGTTATACGGAGGAACAAAATATTAACTATAATTATTACTAAATACTTGAGTGACTTACCTGACTGAAAAGTTTTCCTATGCTTGGTGAAAAAAAAGGTTTCTGTTTGAAAGAGAATTGTTTGGATGAGCTGTATCAATCAAATATAGGAACTACTGCTCCTTAGTTAGATGTCAAAATCTAATTCATGATTCGTATATAGGTCTTTTTGCTATTTTGGTTAAACATGCTCTACGTAAATCGTACTATAGATGGCAAGGCAAGAGTTCTGTTCCACAAGAATTTACAAGGGTCCTCAATTTGTTTAAATTCTGATGAAAGGGGACGAATTTAAAATGAACGATTTAGCTAATACATCAGAGCAGGGCTAATTTTCTTAGCCGTATCAAAAATCTAAACGTCAGTATAGATGCTTTAAGATCAAGATTCAAGATTTTTTTTTTATTTAAGACAAAATATAGACAAAAAAAAATAAGTAAATAGAGCCAAGAGAAAGCTAAGCTTGAATCGAAACCTAACCTAATATAAAAATTAATTTTGCGATCTACCAAAAGACCCAAATAAAAGGAAACAAAGAACAAGGGAAAAAGCATGACAACTTAGAACAGGAGAAGGACAAGGGGGGCTACCCCAGTGCGGCCAATTCACAATATATATTGCAAAGAAAAATTATAGAATAAGATGTACCTGTCATCAAGAGTAAATAATATTTTAATTTTACTATTTCTCTAAAAGAGGATGGCTATTCAGATTTCTAAAATTATTATTTAATTTAAGCCTATTTGCTGTGAAAGAGATTTGAAATCTCATCGAAAATCTAGCTTTTAAAATTCACTGAGAGGGCTCTGTATGTTTCATAAGGAGCCAAAGTAGGAGCGAGCGAGCGAGCAAGAAGGGACGGCCAAAAATATGTAAATCGCAAAAGTAATTTTCTGTAGACGAAATATCATAATGCCAAAGCGATAACTGCAATTCTTTAAGTTGACTAAGGTTTAATGTATTAAGAAGCAAGAAGAGAGTTTCTGTTTGTGAAAGGTTTTGAAGTCTTGCTGGGCAATGAAGAAAAGTGCCGAGAACTCTTACAGCTTTGTTTTGTATGACTTGGAGATGTGTCACCCCCGAAAATTTTTTTTTTTTAGTAAAACCCCCTCGGAAAAAAATATCCTGGGTACGGTTTTGAGCTATAGATTCCAACTTAAACAATTTCTTGCTTAGATCTCCTAAAGACCACAAATTCCGTCTTAGACAAATTTAGGACTAATCAATTATGAGAAAACCATTGCGTAACTAAATTCAATTCCCTGGGTAGAGAAACAGTTATTGCAAATGATTTTCGTTTTAATTTACCAAGAACTATTCTTGATACAAAGAAAAAATAAATCCTTATGCTAAACTTCTGAAAATAAAAAAAAATTTGAACATAAATTTTGAATAGTACACCTAAAACAGTGAGTTACTGACAATAATTTTGGCTCAAGTTGCATTTATTACAATATATAAAGATTTACAAGGACAATTTCTCAAAGGGATCGGTGGCCCATTATTTGGGAAACGACTTACAATAACTAATTAATAATACGAGTAATACTAAACATATTCATGCTAGACTACGCCTGGAAATAAATAAATAAATAAGAAATAAGTTATCAAATAATCGAATATTCATACAAATATGGTGATATCTCGATCATTTGATAATCAAATCATACCAAGTTTTTCTCGGCGTCACCAAGTAACTATCGCTAACTAAATAAAACCCATCAATTAATTAAATCTTTTATGCCTTTAACTCCGAATAAAAAAAAAAAATAATGTGTTTCTTATAGGAATCAAGTGTTGGGAGGTTAACTTGTTATCAAGTGTTGGGAGGCTGGGGTGTTGCCCGTTGATGTACTGGAGATTGGCTCCAATTGTTATAAATCTTTTGTGACACGACCTCTAAGAGTGGCCCTGTGGTCCTATGCTTAGCCGTGAGATCCCCTCCTCACAAGCTAGTAAGGCCATCTAGAATAGATACAATTAGGTTAATATCCTTCTATGTCTTGAGAGAGGGAAAACTAGGTTATCACTGGATTATGTTTATTTGTTCTAAGAATACAAACGAGAATATGGCACGTCTAAGGTTTTACAGGCAAACAACACCAACAACTAATCAATAAATAGCCCACGTCTAAGATTAACGTCTAAAGATTTACAGGCAAAAGACATCAGTAATTAATCAATAATTACACTTACTCAGAGCAATCCGGTCCGTCCAAAATGTCAACAAAAGCAAACTTACACTTAGGAAGTACTACAAACTAAGAGCTACAAATACTAAAAGGCTCTGTTTTAGTTTTAGTCTCGTCTTTTATATTCTACTCTCACACCGTTCCTTTTTGGCTCTGACATTAATGTCTTACCCACAATCTATCTCCTATTTCGTCTCTATCTTATGTAAATGCTAGTAGGGTAAGAGGTACCACATTGCCGCCTTTACGTTCCCTGGCAGCTTTCCATGGTTGATTACCAGACTAGTTATTTGGCAGTGTATAATGTGGTCAAGCATGTTTTAAGAGTTTGGTCGTAATAATATAATGTCCTCAAACAGGTTTTTTTTTCTGTTTTTGTTGTCAATTGCACAATGAATGTACGTCATGAGATCACGTGTACATTCTTAAAAAACTGATATGATATAAAGTAGTCAAACATGTTTTGGGGGCAAGCATGAAATTATATAACTCAATCAAACTGGTTATTCAAGGTAACATCCGTTTTTTTATGAGCCAATCAGAGAGTGGGGTTAACTCCATATACGATAACATGATTGATGGTTGTGATTTGAATAAAAGGAATATTTTTCTTTAAATTTCATATAAGTAGGAGAATAGAATTCAGAGAGAGAATGGTTTATTTGAGTAGATATTAGTGGAGAAAAATGACTGGTGCATTTACATTATTGGAGATTAATGATGGAGCTGACAACAGCGGCAACGATATACGAGTACCCAATGTGGCTGTGGAAATAACCACTGGTTGTAGACTATGTCTTGAATGGGACACTATGTATGCCAGATATGTGATATCATTAAGCAAATTTAAGCAGGAGGAGCAGCTATGTTTTGCTGGAAAAGTGAATATTCTCTATATAAATAAACTTCGATCAGAATTAGATGTCCTATCAAAATATATTGATGAGAACAAACTGTATCAGTGGATATTATTATTGTAATTATATTCAATAAAATTCTTTCTAAATCAAAGGTATTTTTTTCTATAGTAGACTACCGTGTATTTTTTAGAGTACAAAAAATTATGGTTAGTCTGTAGTTGGTTGTGAGAGAGTTAGGACTCTAAAAAATAGATAGATTCTAGAAAGAGAGAATCACGGGGAATCTAGTTCTTATGTAAAAACGTTTGATTGTAGATGAAAATTTTCTAGAGCTGTCTATTCAAAGGAAGATATTTGCTCGGGGAATGCTTGTCGATATAATGAAAACTGATTTTCCATCAATACACTATTGTATGAAGCTTCTGAGTCGTGGTCCAGATGCATTTACACAATTTATTGATATATTGATCACAACACGGCAGAATGATATTGTGGATATGCTTTTAAACATTAGTTTAGAAATTTAGGACTTTTTTTCATGAGAAAGATGGTGCTCAATGATGATTTACTCCTCTCTCTCTCTCTCTATCTCAGATAATTTTTTGCTGTTGCTAGCTCAGATTAATTATGGTAGTGAGAGCTTCATCACATGAAAAAATGTGACAAACATGTCAGTTATTTACGAAAAAACTGGGTAAAATGTCATCATCATGTGAAAATTTCACAATGATTTATGAATATGATGAAAAATATAGATTATGCAACCCGTGTAAAATGCATAGAGGATATGCTGTACAAATTAAAGGGTATAATTCCTGTCTTGAAGAAGTGTGTTACTCTCATCCTAGAGGACACCTATGCTCCAATTGTCATTATGATAACTGTAATCAGTGGGAGAATACATATCCCGGTATGATTGGAAAGAATCCTAACCGTGATTTTAGTTTATTGCTACGAGATTGGTATCGTCGTGGTTTTAGATTGTTCTGGGAGGAGGAACCGGGTCAGCGATTCAACTGTTGGAACAACAAAGGAATATGGTTTCTACGTCATTGTTGTGAAGACAATGGGTGTTATGATTATAAGCCCACTGATTTTTATTTGGCTGTGACGGAATGTGATTCGACACTTGAGGACACTGTTTGTGAAATTGCTTCAAATAAGCAAATTGAAACATGGGAATTATAAAGAATGAATAAGAATAGTAACATTAACTATACACAGAGATATGGTAAGAGTAAAGTTACGCTCTACTGTACAAAATGTGACTCCGACAGTTCAGTACATCGGGATCAGAACACTGTGAAATCAGATAATCTACCTGCACTGGCTTTTGTCGACAAATACTTAGTAGTTGATGAAAGCTTAAGAGTATAAAAGACGTTTTATCATGTATATAATTTTTTATTAATAAACAATTCCAAATTCATCTTTAGACTATTTTATTATTAGGTCACTAAAATCCATATTATATAAACTTGTGAGTATATTATACACTAGAAAGTCGTTGAATCGAGGTAAGTCAACATAGATGTTGAGAAACTGCTTGTAGGTGTAGCCACGACATCTGAACATGAAAAAGAGTAGTGCATGAAAGCCACATGTCTTAATCGTTAAATCCTGTATTCTTCGTTGATTTTGAATAGTGGGTTTCCCACTGCTTTCAATAAAGTTGCTGATGTCTGGAGCGTAGAATTTATACGATAAACCAAGAGGATAAAAACATTCAATATTCTTTGCTTTTTAACAGATGCAAAGCCACTGACCGGTAGACAAAGTCGATGGGCTAATATTAACAATGATAAGGGTATTATTAACACTTTGAATTTCTTCAATGAAGTCCGAAGGTATACAATAGGACTTGTCCTGGGACATGTATGGATTCATACTAAATACATTGATTATTTGGTTTGTGTTCATGTGCTAGGTACACTGCCATCGGGTGTGATTTCCCAATAGGTTTCAAATTGACTCAGTGATATTAGCGTGATACTCTCAGTCAGATCATCGGCAAATGTACACTCTAAACGTACATTCCCTGTTCGTACTATAGTCATATCCTGTTTGCCAGACAAATCCAAAACAATAACCCCATGATTTTTTTAAAACATTGAATTAGTTATTCCATTTTCAAATAGTTGAGAGTCATTATCTAGGGATTGCATGGTCATCTCGCACAGAGTTTTTTAGAATTTTTTGTCACAACATAAACTATACAGCAGACTACCGTTTGCCTTAAAAACGCGATTAGATGGAAGGAAAATTGTTAGATTGTGGGGGGATTCAGTCCAGAATACAACGGAACTGCCGATTTCTAAAAAAACTAAAGCCCGTTTGGAAGTGCCTTATCTATTTATTAACGATAAATCAGTCTCGCAGCGAGAACTGGCGAGACGGTGACGTGAATTGGGGATCGTCGGAGAAACAAGACGTTTAATGTTCTTGCACTTGGTTCTAAGATTCTCCACTGGCAATGCAACAGAGCTCATAACTTGTTGTTTTCGGACGTGGAGAATTGCCGATGTGATAATGACATTTGCATCGGGTGCTGCAGGAAGTGTTTTTCTCAAAATCAAATTCGATTGGGCCATCTGCAACTTTATGTAAGTCTTGAAATTGGGGGGTAGTCAATGGGATATATTGAATATCTCATGATTTAATTTTCCAACTAGATTATACTCTTGGGTCACTGCAGTAGTCAACTCACCGTCAGTATCAACACCTGACCGATATTAATAGCCCAATGATTGTCCTCTCAACTCCTTGTATGTCTTTGTCGTCATCGTCGTAAATTTTATATAGCTTGCATAATTGGATAAATTATTGCTACTGCTCCCCAATGTTCCATTAATAAATATATTAATTTGTTTGAATAGGTTGTGTAGAATACAGTTTTCATAGGAGAGACCATCGCCGGCATTTGGAGTTGTATTATCTGACTTTTTCTTCACCACAATATTTAAATCAATAAATGTTGATGACAAATCAATGAAATAGTCTTCATTGTAAAATATTTGAAAGTGTATGCTTTCAGAGAGGGGTTGTTGGGGGTGATATTGTTCAAAGTACCCATACTTGACACTGTTATCAACATTTTAAGTATTGAATAGAGTCAATGAGGAACTGATTGATTAATGTCATTTCATTTGTGGGAGATATGACCTTTTAAGAGAAGCAATCTCTCTTTGGTAGAGTAATATTTTACTTTTTACTATTGTTCTTCTTATTGGTTTGCCGTTGTTTGGTCCTCAGAGTCTTTGTTGTTGTCTTTTGCTTTCCGCTTGAGTCAAGACTGATGACTGAATGACGCGAACATATACTTTTCAATGCCTCTCCATTTTATCGAGATTTTAGTTGCTCACCAACGGCTCTTGCTGAAGATCTAATATTTTCCTTAACACTCTCCTTGAAATTCTTGCCCGACCCCCAGTCCTGTAATGTTAAAGCTGCGTTATTTTATGCTGTGGGTACAAGGTATTTTCTGGCAAGGGGTAGTGCTAAATGAACTAGCTTAGCAAACCAACTGCCAAGGCCGTAGCCAGACATTGTAGTATGCCCCTTGTAGTAGTTCAATCCATTCCCTATTTGACGTAGACTCAAAGCATAGAGATAGCAGTTAATAGCAGAGCAGACAAACGAAAATCATCCCGTTCTCATGCTATTCGATTGTACCGTTGCTAACAGTAGGTTGGAAATGACAAGGTATTCCTGTAAGGCCCTATTCTATTGCTAGAGGATCACCCAATTCCCTACTTTGTGTAAACAGGCAAAGCTTCAAATATGGAGTGTTCACAGGAACTTACAGAAGAGGCTTTCTATTATAGAGATGAACAAGGACGTAGGATGTTTTTCTTTAGAAAACACGTAGGAGGAGTACATTTGAATTACCGACTCTCGATGTTTCCACAAAGGATGCATAGAGAAATATGCAAGAGTCCGAGGCAAAACCGGGTGGATAATCAGCAAAAATAACTTGATTCAACCCTTAAACAGTTTCACAATTTTTTCTAGTGATAATACTTTGTTTAAAGCCAAGAAATTCCCTCAGATTATCGTTTAAAATAATTATTTCGTTTCAATAATTTTGCTAGAGTATATCCTTTCTTTTTACAATGAATAATCACGACAGTATTTCCCGGCTCTACGTCATGAGATCTACCTTTTGATCGAACGACAAAAATCCCCCATATTATAGTATTCAGTATATTTAAACTTGGCATTTGTATATTCGATCGATTTATGTGATTTAATCAATTCGTAGTTAGCAGAATTCAACCCCATTATCATTCAGTCGATTGTTATAACTTTTTTATCATACGCATGATCCTTTCTCATGATGTTATGGATATGTTTAAGAATACAATCGACAAGAGCCACTTAATTTGCACCGTCAGATTTGATACCCAGTGAGAATTGCGCCCCAAAGTCACTTTTCGTATTCAAGTTTTTTTAGAGAAGATCGGAAACGCTGGAGATGATTGTTGCATATAAATCATTGTGAATTGTCCATATCTTTAACACCGATCCAAGAATCAAAATCAGAGTTTTATCCTAGCCACCGAACAAGTAACTGTTTTTTACCCCTGCGAGTACATGTCTTTAATATCTTTTCAACTTGATAGATTTCGCTATTATTTTTAACTTTTTGTAGTTCATAGTCATAAAAGCCACCGAATATCTCTTCAGCTTTGGTATCATGCAGGCGATAGTTATGTGTTTAATGTTTAGAATTTTTGTCACTTTAAAAAGATCTGTAGACCACAAGTAATTGCCCTTTTCAAAAAAATTAGCTGACCTATTAATTCGAACAGTATCATCAACAGTGAATTTATTCTTCATCTTGACTATTGTTTCAATGGAATATTTTTTAAGAAAGGTTTCAACTGTATCAGGATCAGAGTGCTGAACATTCGAATGTTGTCGTAGAGTTGGAGAATGATAGATGAGCTCATTGATTATGAACCAACATGATTCTATCTAGATCAGGAATAAAAGCCGATCTATTTTTTAAAGCACACAATCTTGAAATTAATAGTCAAATAGCTCTTATCAATCGTTCGGCCAATGCAGCATTTATAGGACTTTGACTATGATAGAGCAGTGAACTATATTTCTCTAGTACTTTTGCAACATGGGGATGAACAAATTCACTACCAGCAATCAGATGGAATTTTTTTATATGAATCCTGTTCAAGAATACTTTCAATGGCCTAAGCAAATTCAACGCCTCTCTTTGATCGCAATGGAAATGCATATGCATAGCAACTAAAAACACTGATTGCAAGTAGAATGTACTTGTATGGTGTATTGTGACGTCTTTGAATCTCATCTAGAGTTAGGAGATCTTTTTGCATTATATGCAGCGGGTAAAAGGCTTTAGTTTTTCGATATTAATTTGCACGAAGTCTTCCATTTGCCTGGAGAGTGTAGCTTGATTTATCTTGTAGAGAGTCTAGTAAACTTTTAGTGCGAACACAAGTGACTTTGGAAAGAGGGAAGGGGGAACTAAACTCGCCACCTCACCAATACTTTTATAAACATCTTTCAAGGATTTAGTCATTTTGAATTTAAGCTTTTTGTGTAATGACCACTACCCTTTTGCATGCTGGCTATTGGTGGTGGTGGTGACTTTGATTTAATTCATTTCTGCTTTTGTCATGCAATTAGTAGTTCGATAATGTTTTTCAAAATTGTTTTAAAATCTTCTTCTTCTTCATATTTCAATTATTCCAGAGTTGTTGATGATTATGATGATGATGATCATGATGATGCATGTTCATGTAATTTTTTAGAATTTTTATATTGCTAATAAGACTTTTGGGGAAATTTAATTTCATTTAGAAAGTTGTATAGATGAGCGGCATATGATAATAGCCCTTTACGATTTGTATACAAATCATAGATTAAATAAAGCCGATTATGTCTCTCGTGCCGAATTATAATACCGTACCTAATGCTCTCAATCTTGAATGTTATCATGACCACTTTCCGAGAGATATGATAGGATTCGTTTTAATTTTTCCAGATCAGTGTTAGGCCGTATATTTCCAAATTTAAAAAAAATTGAAAACATTCACACCTTTGTTATTTGTGTCCCAGCAGCAGACTCTTGAGAAGCTGATTTTTTTGGGATCACTACCAGGAGCAACAGTGGACCTTGACCGACAGGACCTATGTTTGTCGACTCGGCAAATTGAATCTTGAAGTAAAAGCAGTTTTTTATCATCCTTAATATTGTCTTTGTCAATGACCTTACTTAGACTGTTTTCAAAGTATTTGACGGGTGAGAAAGTGAGGTCTCCTGGAATCAATTTATAGGTTTTTTCCATCTTCAAATGATTAAGCTGTTTAAAATTCCTGCACTTATTGGCAGTAAAAGTGTAAAAAAGCTACTGCCCGTCTGAAGAAGTCGTTTTCTTTTAAGATTTTTTCTTTTCCTTTTTGAGCCTCCTTTGTTTACAAGGGAACAACGTTGCTTTGTCTACTGCTCAACAACTTCTGGGGCGTTAAAATTACCCTCAGTTAAATTTAAACATAGTTTAAATATTAAGTTTATGAAACCATTGTAAATATTATGTTTTAACGTTGATTTCCTAAGTGGAGGTTATGAAGTGCTTAGAGCTGAAAACAAATGTCTATCTTCCTGTAGTTTTTTCAGTGTCCTAATAGTGACTAATAGTTTTTTTAAATTTCCACAGGGAGATATGTTGTAATTTCATTGTCGAAAGTATATGTGACTACACGAAGATCCTCGGGGTCATTATTATTAAGATCCATTTGGATGTAGCCGTGCGGTTTATTAGTTATCTGATTGTATGCCGAAAGCTAATATTTAGGAGCACCTGGATGTATTTTTTTATTGAGGGTTATTAGCAAGCTAGAATTATGAACCACTCTGTAGATGGTATAGGCGGTGCAGCTAAAAGCAAGCGTTCGCAAGCATTTGCTCTGATAAAAGAGATTGTGTAGAACCAGATTCGCTGAGATCTCTTTATGTTGAGAGCGAAAAGTGAACAACTGCATCATTTCCTGGGACCATTGTTCAATTCATTTAGCCATATCGTCAATGATTAGCAAAGAGTTTGGTTCAATAATGTTGAAAACATCAAGTCCCTGTAGGAATTGTATCTGCACCAATCCCATGATGGTGGTGGCAGCAATTGCTTTTATTTTATCGTATGACTCCTGCCAAATACTGTAGCAATAGTAGATTTTTTTCGGCTTTTCCGCAAACATTTTATCGCAATTTTTAATTATTTTAGTTAAGAGTATTGTTTTGCCTGACATTGAGGGCCCACACAGAAACGATCTGAATGGTATTTTAAATTGATACATGTTCCCTTCAACAGATCACCTAGACAACTAACTGTAGACTATAGTTGTCTAATGACTAAATAATTCCCCTACTACTACTACTACTCTGTTCAAGAAGAAGAAGAAGACTAACAAAGAATCATATTTTCTTTGATTATATGAATAAAAAAAAGTAACAACAAATTGAAAAAAAAAGCACATTAAACATTAACAAATACACTTCTTTTTAAATTTATTTATAATAAAAAATACAACATTTACATATGCACACTGAGAAAAAAAAACACTTAAATAAAGTCACTTTTTTTTTAATTATAGAGAAAAAATACAACATTAGATTAAGGCACTTGAAAAAAAATATCACCTTTTTTTTAATGAAACATTTACAAAAAAATCTGCTCTAAGTAAAAAAAAGATAACTTTGATAGTGGCG
Source organism: Artemia sp. Qi Xiang Cuo (assembly GCF_049724085.1). Lineage (NCBI taxonomy): Eukaryota > Metazoa > Arthropoda > Branchiopoda > Anostraca > Artemiidae > Artemia > Artemia sp. Qi Xiang Cuo. The sequence continues at coordinate 27,345,375 of NC_142808.1, read as the reverse complement.
GTACGCCCCCGCTGGCGGCCGCCCCCCCAGGCCGCGAGCCCCCCCCCCTCCCCAAAGGCCACGAGGCCCCCCTCCCAAAGGTTTTAGGAAATAATTTACAGGACTTTACTCATACCGAGACTTTCCACATGGATAACACATTCGGCCTGGTCTAAGGTTAAATAGTGTCCAAGGGGGAGGGTGGTCACACCGTCTTGACAAACGTAGACCTTGTCGGAGATGGTACTCATGGCAATTTCTTTTATATTTAAAGTAAAGTTTCTGTATTTGAGAGAACGATTTGCAAGCAATTTGGCTCGTGGAATTGTATTTTCAATAATACAATTCCTATAAATGTCCAAGTCGAAATTCTTTTCCACATAGCGTGTGGGTACTTCTTTGCATAGTTTCTTGATTTCCTCTTGGTATCTCTCTATAAATTACGCCTTCTGATTTACGTACATACCGTGGAATATCATGTCGCTTTCCATTTATGATTTAAAAAAAAGCATATTGGGTGTCCGACGTGACAAAATCTAAAGGAAAATACTCGTCCAAACGGAGTAGTCCATCCGTGAACTGTTAAGTTAACTGTGTGCCAGATCATCGATTAGATCTTGAGTTTTTACTTTTAACAAAAGAGAATCCGTGTCCCCGCAACAGACCTCTACTTTCCGTCTGTTCGGCCACTTTACCCTAGCCACACTGCATTAAAATTCCAAAATGAGCTTTTTAGAGATCTCCAGGATGGCACTGCCTGCAGGAATGTTTTCACTCAAAACACTGTGTCTTTTTTTTCCTATTCATCAGTACAATGTCGGGGCCAATGATGGAGAAAGACGTGCAACTTTTATCGGTACAAATTTGAGCTCATTGTTTAAGATAGGTAACGACATCAAAACGATTCTTATTGCGAACACTCTCACATATTTTGCCAAAACCTAAATTCAAAATGAGTTTATAAAATTTCTTTTTCGGCCTTCGTCTGCGCGGTAGAACGTATGTGGACAAAGTTTTCAACAAATGATTTCAAATAGGGTTTTTGGCTAAACTTAAGTGCTCTGTGAACCTTTGTAACCTTGAAACCGTTGCTGCTCGTCCCCTTTATAGCCACGTTATAAACAGCAATGTGTTTTTTGGCAGAAAATCAGCAACAAGTTTTGGTTTTGAAGGTGACCAATTCACTCCGTCCTCATCTACTAAACATCTATTACGAGGACTCGAAGAGCTCCTAGTCACATGTCTATTGATGGACGGAAAAACAAAATACTGTACTGAATCGTGAAGCTTGAGTGGTATCTCTCTATCAATTTACAAAAACCACCCAACTGAGTCATTTTCCTCAAAAAAGTCTATTCTGTATACATGAGAAGCCTGATGGTCATTCAATTATTTGTAGTCATCTCAAGGTCGGATGTAATGGGACATATTCAAGTGGTGGACATAATTAATATCAAGGAAAATTATTTCCAATTTTGTCCATTTCTTCTCTCCTGTTGGATCAGTTTCAATAATACAATCCCCTTGAGAAACAAAACCGTCCCTCATTGTATTTTCGATGACCAGGTGATGATCAATATCTGTGACCAACACAATTTTTTCCCCACTAATTGATAGGATAAGGTCCATAACTAGATGAGGGGATGCAAAATAATAGCCCACATCGAGATTAAATTCCTCATAGATTTTGTATATATTTTTACACATAATGTCTAACAGAGTTAAAACGTCACTCGAAAAATACAGCTTGCAGTATTCAAAGACATTTTTACAGCTTCCCTCTCCCCACACTTTTTTAGCAAAACTATATTCATCGGGGGTGCGCTTACGATCGTATAGACTGTCATAAAATGATTCAATCGGAAGAATAGTTTACTTGGCAAATCTTGACAAGGAACAATAATATTCATGAGGATATATACCCATGACCGTCAACAAATCATATAAATCATAGGAAAATTGTTGCTTAAAAAGGGGGAAAGCATTACAACCGTCATTGTTTTCTGCACCTTAATTAATTTACTCAATGTGGGGAAAAAACTATAGGACTCGAAAGAGAGAATTCTATTAGTATAATAAATTTCGGCCTAAAAAAATTTCCATATAAATTCCAAAACAAGAAGCTTTTCCGATGACTTAGGTATGATTTTGTAGGAAAAGCTGTCTATCACCCGTGCATCATCATCCATTGTTCAATTTCCTTGAAGCTGCGCCATTGCTGGTAGCACATAATTCAGATCATAGTTGGAGTTATATATAAAACCGGAAGAAAGAGTTGTTGTTTAATTTTTAAATTACACAAATTGTTAGCCCACCCACGAAAGTTAATTTTTACCGTTGAATTGGGGTCAATAAGGTGGTTATGATCCTGAACCGCGTCTTTTGGGGCAAGAGCATCTCTACAAACCCTGCAAATCGTCCCCTTTTCTAACGCCAGCTGCTCTTTTTCTGACCATTTTATTAGGTAGTTGATGTGACGCAATTGTGAAATTGCACCATTTGCTGTTTTTATTAAAGCTACCAATAACTCTTCCATGCTACCCTCCTCATCCATAGCAAAAAAACTCTTCCAATTGCATTTTATTGTTGGAATCGCGACGGGCGTGTGCGTAGGAACATGCAACTAGTTTGTGTTCCTTGACTATATTCGGCCTTGATGGGTCCGATACCTCAATCAGTCTTGTTTCATAATCCAAAGATATTTTATCAATTTGTAGTAGAGACTTTTGAAAAATTTTAAATTGTAAAGTATCTTTGCCTTCTAGCGGCATTTCAATTCTTTGATTCCCATGAATTTTGCAATGGTTCATGTGGTCCGAGAATGTTCGCTCAGATCTAAATGGGGAAAGGCAAAATGGGCAATAGAAATGTTCCCCTTTCCGAGTGCCCTGAGATAGGAATCAACTTATTGCAATAACGGGGAAAAAAAGACCATAAAACTGTACATCTTTGGAAGGCTTGTAAATAGTTCAAAGCCAATTTTTAACATTTTCTACTTAGTGTCCTCACTGAATACAAAACCCCTTTTTTATTTGTTTTTTTCCCTCTTCTACAAATTTTGTGTCATACTATAGAACGACCCCCCCCCACCGCATAATTGAAGTTTTTTTCTAACAACTGCTCATTTACTTCAAGGACACTGGTTAAATATCCACTAAAAAATCAGAAATTACTTTAGGGAAATTTTCTCCACCGTTACGTGCAAGTCCATTGAGATTTTTCATTGTTGACTTATTACAAAATGTTTTACCGCCTGCTGCTAAAAACACGTATTTAAAGCATTGCAGCCCTGTGTCAAAACAGAAACCTTTAACCCCTCCCATTGTTGTCAAATCTGGGTGGCAATTTATTTTTAGATTACCCGCTCCCCTTAAAATAAAGTGTTTGTTAAATCTACTAATATTCAGATCCATGTATTAAATTTATAAAATGTTGGTCTCAAGAACTCTCTCATCGAATGTGTCTAAATTTGAAATTAATGTATTCACCCATTTGGAAAAGTTGTCTTGAGATTCATTGAGACCAGGGTAAAAATTCTGGCTGCCAGTTGAAAAACTAAAATAAAAAATATCCCCGGCCGTTCCCGTGTGTACAAACAATTTTTGATTCCCTGATGCTTCCACCCCCCTTGGCCCCCCCATTTCTGAATCTTAATCTCAATTTGTGCTCGAATTCTGTCAATGTAGCTATGGAGAACACTTACAGGGTGAGTTAAAATAATGCCCCCGTTTTCCCCGAGAGGGTTAAAATCTACCCTATACGTTTTCAAATGACTTAGAGCAGACTTTAAAAAACAAAATTAATGTAGGTCTGGGGACATGGCGCTTTTTTAACGCCTTGCAACTATTTGTACAGGATAGAATTCACTAATAGTAAAGTTGTTTTTAAAAGTGTTCCCAGAAGAATGAAGGTTAACTATGTGCATTAGATTTTCAATTTATTCAGCTATAAATTGGAAATCCAGGGTGATCTCAAATAAAGTAATTTCACAAACATCATCATCTGGTGAGAGAGAACAATTACCCTTGATACTTTGAAGTCCTGGACCAGAAAAGGCAGAAGTTTTCACAGCTTCCCCCTGAAACTATAATATTAATGGATTAAGTTTTTTTTTTGACTAAAGTTTTATCACAATTTTAACACACTTTTCTCTTTTTTTTCTTTTTTTTTCTTAATTGGATTCGAATTTATCAAAAAAATTCATAATAAATTAAAAATTTTTTGATTATAGCATTATTTACAAAACAATACATAATAAATTACAAATTTTTTTAATAACACACATATACACGCTTTCATGCATGCACACACACACACACACACACACACACACACACACACACACACACACACACACACGTTGAAATATACTTACAGGTTGATATTGAATTTCTAACCCCTTATAATATATTTTACTATACTATAGAAAGATGTAGAAACAGAATCAGAGAGAAATGAGCTGTGGAAACAATTTATGCGATTTTTCCTGTGTCAATATCTTATCGAAGATAAACATCCTGTTATATGAAGCCCCACTTCGCAGCGAGCGAGCGATTAAAATTCAAATTATATCTGTCAGATTAAAAATTCAAGTTTCCCGATGTGAAATTTGATAATAAGCCGATACGCACAAAGGCTTAGTGCAAAAACATATCCCAGTTTAAGAATGATTGTCAAATGTGAAATATTAATTTGTTTATATAGTTAGTTTGTTTAAAGAAATATTGGATTATTGCATTAGAAAATATCAATTGGATTCGAATTTATCAAACAAATGCGTAATAAATTACAAATTTTTTGCTTATAGCATTATTTACAAAACAATAAATAATAAATTAAAAATTTTTTTAATAACACACATACATAATTTCACATGCATTCACACACACACACACACACACACACACACAAGCACACACACACACACACACACACACAAACACACGCTGAAACATTCTTACAGTTCGAAAGTGCGTCTCTAACCCCTTAGCCTATATTCTGTTAGCCTATAACATGCTGTAGAAACAGCGTCAGATAGAAATGCGCTGTGGAACCAATTTATGAGATTTTTCCTGTGTTAATATCTTAATGAAAGAAAATGAAATAGGATTATTATAGAATAGCTTAGAAACAAATTAAAGTTTTATTCATCAAAAGTTATGCGCTTGAGAAAATTTACCTTATTTTTGAAAATACGGAAAAAAAAAATTATATATACTTACAAATTCTGACTGGGCTTCTACACCTGAAGTCTCTGGTAAAGCATGAAGAGGAGTGTCCCCCCCATCTTGATCGGATGAGATTGAAGCATTATATGAAAGCGTCCACTCTCTCTTGAATTTCCTCCCAGGTTGCATAGAGCTTTGTGTAGAGCTGGCACTTGGCTTGATTACACCTGTCTCAGCGTTGTCATGGGCTTCATTCAATTTTGCTCGTTTTTGCTGTGATGATTGATCAACAGTGTTCTAAAATAAAAATCATTTTCAGTTTTCAAACTATTTAGCTTACGGGAGGGTACTACCCCTTTAATATCAAACCCCCAAAAGTTGAAAAAATTACGCAATTTAATTAGCTAGCTCAATTCTTACTTTTTCAGAATATTAACGGAGGGCGTTAGGTATTCAATTCCATAGTATCAAACATGAAAAGTTGAAAATTATGTATTTTTTTATGCAAAGCTTTTAAAAACTTATATATCTAAATTACGAATATTACAGTGCTCAACTCATAAAAGTTGAAAAAAAAATGACACAAGCATTTAACCTTTACTAAATAAATCATTTTAAGCGAATAACTTTTTTTTTCTCCTTCCATATCAAAAATTAATATTCCCATTTCGTAAAAATTAAAGTGCTCCGTTCAGGCATATTTCGTAAGTTAATTCATAACTCAATTTTGAAAAAAAAGCCACTTAATGACGAGACAAAAAATAGATTTTCTTTTTTTTATTATAGCGAAACTGACTGACCCCTGTTTTGAATATTTAGTGAAATGCTTTTTAAAAGAGCTAACAACACAGTAAAAAAAAACCTTAAGAAAGGAATTAAATTCTTCCCTAACTTAATAACGATACAAAAAAAATAGATTTCTTTTTTATTATAGCAAAACTGACTGACCCCTGTTTTTAATATTTAGCTAAATTATTTTTTAAAATATATATAAACAGGATGAAAAAAAAAGCATAATAAGTGATGGAAGTTATTCACTAACTTAATAACGAGACAAAAAAAATAGATTTCTTTTTTATTATAGCAAAACTGACTGACCCTGTTTTTTGAATATTTAGCGAAATGCTTTTTTTAAAAGAGCTAACAGCACAATGAAAAAAAAAGCATAAGAAAGGAAAGAAATTCTTCCCTAACTTAATAACGATACAAAAAAAAATAGATTAATTTTTATTATATCGAAACTGACTGATACTGTTTTTTGAATATTTAGCGAAATTATTTTTTTAAATCAGATAAAAACACAGTTAAAAAAAATCGTAAGAAAGAAATGAAATTCTTCCCTAAAATAATAAACTAGACAAAAAAAAAATAGATTTATTTTTTATTATCTCGAAAATTACTGATCCTGTTTTTTGAATATTTAGCGAAATGCTTTTTTAAAAGAGCTAACAACACGGTGAAAAAAAAGCGTAAGAAAGGAAGGAAATTCTTCCCTAACTTAATGACGAGACAAAATTCTTCCCTAAGTTAATGACGAGACAAAAAAAAATAGATTTCTTTTTTATTATAGCGAAACTGACTGATCCTGTTTTTTTGAATATTTAGCGAAATGTTTTTTTTAAAATAGCTAACAACACGGTAAAAAAAAAGCGTGAGAAAGGAAGGAAATTCTTCCCCAACTTAATAACGAGACAAAAAAAAAATAGATTTATTTTTTATTATAGCGAAACTGACTGATCCTGTTTTTTGAATATTTAGCGAAATGCTTTTTTAAAAGAGCTAACAACACGGTGAAAAAAAAGCGTAAGAAAGGAAGGAAATTCTTCCCTAACTTAATGACGAGACAAAAAAAAAATTCTTTTTTTTTTATAATAATGAGAAAATTTTTTAATCACCAGAATTCGATTATAATATTCCATATATATGTAAATGATTGCAAAAAATATTGATACTACTAGATTGAATGAACTATTCAAACTGTAGAAAATTATAATCTGAAACCTGAATATATACAAAAAAAAGTTGATATATATTGGCAGCTAAACAAGACACACCGGTTTTCTTATACGGGATTTACCACTGGTTTTCTGACACAGAAGACACATACACTATTAGAGATATCAAAAAAATATTTTGAATATATTAAGCTATAGGCAATACTGGTTTAGAAAAAAAAAAACTAGAATAGTGACATAATTTCACTTTATCGACCCTCAAATTCCATTTAGGTTGCCGTATATGGTATACCCACAGTATTTCCATACACCTATTAGCCCAGAAACCCGTCTGGTTGGCCCAGAAACTTGTCTGGTAGGTTTTGTGCCCAGAAACTTGTCTGCTTGGCCCAGAAACTTGAATTAGTCTGGTAATCAACCATGGAAAGCTGCCAGGGAACGCAAAGGCGGCAATATGGTACCTCTTACCCTACTAATGCTCTATGTATATAAAAGCTTATTTTGTTATTTGTATTATATGTAAATGTTTGATGTTAAGGACTAAGAGGATATTGACTATTTAATATAATTGTTCATTAGACAAGCGTTCAAGTCTGCCCCCCCCCCCCGTCATGGCAACATCGAAATACTGAAGAAACTGCGGGGTGGCCGGAACCACTAAATCATCTCCGTTAGGAACTGTGTACGGATTTACGTCCCTCACTTGTCGAAGCAGTCGATAAAAGCAAGATGGGAGCTCTTATTGAAAATTTTAAGATGTCAGCAAAGATACGGGTGAAATACAAAAGTGCTTCATCTTCAGAAGATCAACATGAGAGTGGGTAGTTTTTGCAGGACTCCAGCCACTTTCTCTTGAAGGTGGTGAAAAAAAAGTTGAGATGGAAATGTGGACATACAAACAGACAAACAGTAACTCAGATAAGGATAAATAAGAGAGAAGCATAAAAAAAGAGGATAGAAAAAAGAAATACTCGCTTCAGTTTCCATATAATTCCAAGGCGGAACTTTAATTGTATTAACTGAATACGTTACTTAAATGTCAAATTTCATTCTGAAGAATTCCCAGGAATCACACACATCGATCCAGGGGTCGATTTCTGCAGCCGTAAGTTACGTAAGTAATTTTGTTTATTTTTGTTTTACTTCGAGTCCGTTTCTTTAAAAAATTGTTATCAATTTGAACCTTAATTGCTCAACTCAGAATTACACTTCAACTCATACAGCTACTTTGTTTTGAAAATCACGCCGAAGAATTAGCAATTAGAAAACGTCTAAAGGAATAATTCAGATAGAGGGACAGATTAACCAACCATGATTACTAAATAAGGAACAGAACCTACCCCATTTATCTCCAAGCACAACTGGACATGCACCATGGTAAGAACTTATATCTGCTTTACCACTTCTTTTGAGGTTGAACCAGAACGCTGCAGATCCTTTGCTAGGTCGAATAACTGCCCCAATTCTTGGGAAGCTCGTAAAGCCCCCTATTTCAACATCACTTAGCTGGAAATATCAACAAATTATAAAGTAAAATATTTACTATCCTAGCGCAATAAAACGGGGCTGAGGCCTCTGACGTCTTTCTCAGCCCAAGCATTCAACAGTGCCCCACTATCAGGCTTTTATACAACCTCCCTATTCATCGGAACAGAGTGATAGATTTTGTAATTGGGAACTGAACAAAAAATAGTCACGAGCTTGAAAATTCCCCTCATTTTAATGAAAGGCGATATCCAAGGTACTAAATAGAGAAAAAAGCGCTCTTACTTCAGATCCTAATGCTCGCTCACAAAGGCCATGGAGCCTTTGTGGGGATTTGTAGATTTTTGTGTAACTATTTTACTGTTATATGGAAAATAAATCTATCTATCGCCAAAATTTAAAATATAAATTTGAAACGAAGGTGGTTCAAACATTTGAATGCAACGTTTTCGAAGAAGTACAAAAAACGCGTTACATTTTTGACAAATTTATCCCAGAAAAAAAACAGCTCGAACAAATACCCCCTTACATTATAAACATGCTTGTTTTTTCAAACTCTTCTTCCTCCACCCTCCAAAAAGCTTTCTCCATGGTCAATTGCCACACAGCCATACTTACTATTTCCCTAAAATCCAAGTGGCAGTTATTCTTCAAAGTCCCACCATCCATTTCTTCCCTCTTAACCTAAATATATATGCCCTATGTCACACACCATAATCATATTGAAAACCAAGAGAAGTAAAGAACTGGGATGCGCATAGGCTACAGAGGGACAGCTTTAAGTTACGTGCAAGAGATCGAAGCTGGCAAGCAGAAGGGCAGAAGACTTACGTGGTATGCGAAATTTGGAGCTTGAAAAACATCGGGCTGATACACCTAATTAGACTGCTAACCCTTACAATCCAGTCCCTAACAGGTTTCAGAGTTTCATAGTTTGGAGGATCGACTTTTGAAACTTTGAAGCCTACTGTGCTTCAGCCGAAAAGTCATCCGTTTCAAATTAATTGCAAAAAGTCTTACCGATTTTAGCTACGTGCCCAATAGTCTTAGGCACACCCGTGTACTTTCGTATAGAAATTAGGTAGGGCTTGGAAGTAGCACACTCTTCCGATAATCTTTTCCCTTGGCTCATGTTACTTGTCCATAAGTTGCAAGCTGGCTGGAAAAAGGGAAGAAACCTGCCTACCTCAAAGCTGAAAAGTTGCCAAGGCTCTGTGGTGGGGTGCAGGGTTGGCAGTATGTTAAAGAAGTCGCTGGTTCACTCTGGTTTTCCGATCACACAGCTAGAAAACCCTCACGTTATTTAAGTTCAAACAAGTTACAAAATGGCCAAGTTTTCTGCCACAAGATTCAATGCAAAAAGGGCGGGGGTTAGAGGGGCAGTATCCCACTATTTGCCTTCAATCATACAGATTGAAAGTCGTTACACGTTGTTAGCTGAAACGAAGTGCTGCCTATCTGCCTTTAAGATAAACAAAGTTGTTAGTGAGGGAGGACTAAGTACACCATGGACTCAGCTCGTTCTTACACAGGCTTAGGAATGCACCCATTTTCGCAGTCAGGACTTGACTCCCTATTGCACCACTTCACCAAAATTTCGTACAGTCCTTTAACCCTTTTCCGTAGTTTTTTTTTTATCAAACGGGGACTTAGCTCTTTTGTACTCAGTCAGGGTCAAGTCCTGACTTGGCTTGTTTTTGTGCCACATCAGTACCCATCTTGAATATGGATCATTTCTGCGTATAAATTCGGGATTGCCTTGATTTCTACTAAAAATTCAATGATTAAGGGGAGGCGGGCGAGGATACACTATTTGCCTTCAATCATACAGACTAAAAATTATTACACGTTGTCGGCTTAAACAAAGTGCTGACCTTTGTACTTCCATGATCACCACGGATTTACATTTCTTGCATGATACTGGTTTTAGCTAAGTTCCTCATACCCACATTTTTTACTAAATGGATCTATGTAGGGTGGGTCAGTTACATAATTTGGGGCCCTTAACCTTGGATTTGCATACGACATGCCCCTTCTGGAGACATTTTCATCTTTTGATCATTCTGAGTGAAATGGCAATCCCAAAACTGGATATGATGCCAATAGGGCTATGGAGATATTCAAGGGCAGATAAGGGCACGTATGAGGGCTGGTTGGATTCTGGTAACTTTTAAAATTTAAAAAAGGGCACTAGACGTTTTAATTTTTAACCGAAGGTGCCCACTTATGAGTTTCTACGACGATCCGTTCTGCTACCAGAGTTCGAAACTACAAAAAAAAAAAAATCAGAATAATAATACGCTTGAGACTAATTGCTCTTTATCCAGTCAAAAACGCTAGGATGATGTATAGAAAACATGATTACTTAAAAATAGATATGTTAACAGAATTCAGAATACTTCATAAGATACTGTAATGTTTTCATATTTAAATAGTTAAGAAGGATATGGACTATATTTCATTAAAATTATTTCAATTCTAAAAGCGGCCAGTCAACGGATGGGTACAGAATAAAAAAGAAATACTCACATAGAACATGAAGGTGGCAATCCTATCTCCAAGCACTAGGAAGTCTTGGTTCATATTCTTTAATTCAGCAGCAGATTTTCCTCTAATTAGGAAATCCGTGTGTGGGGAATAGTGCCCTCCAAGTCCGTAATTGGTAACCTGAAAACAAACAAATAATTTTTACATTTTAACCATACTATTCACAGAAAAAAAATCGTACAACTCTTAAATAATTGTTAAAAAAAAGAGCCCATCTCAGCAAAAAGCTACCTAAGGCTTAAACACTACCACAAAGTTGTGTCAGTTTCTGTGCTTTATTCACTCCAAGGGTCATCACTTCTTGAGCGACTGTTAAAGGATAGCAATCTTGTTAGATTTTCCACATAATACGAAGAATTAAAAGAAAAGAAAACACGGTAACAAAATAGTTTAGCTCTGCAAACTACAATACAATGTGAACCTTGTTTCTTTCTTACTCAAGTCAAGCAAGTTTGTAGTTCTGGTCCCCACATCTCTAGCATAGTCCAGCAGGTTTTACAAAAACCTGTTTTCCACATCTTTTACAAAAGTCTTCTAAATTCGAGATTTGCATCAGCAACCATAAATAAAAAACGGACTATATAAGTACTACTAATAATAATAACAGCTTAGTGCAGCACCAGGCCGCCTGAGGCCAACAAAGCTGCACACACTCCCCCTCCATCCCAAACTACTCAAATGTTCCCTCTTTAAACCAAAAATTCGAAAATTGGAGACACGATTCAGAAACCATAAATGGAAGACGGGTTGCACTAATAATAATAATAGTAATAGCAGCTCAATACAAAACAAAGACGCATGAGACAAACACCGCTGCGCACACTCTTCCTCCATCCCAATCTAATCAAAGCCCCCTCCCAAGAACCTCTAATTTCCTTGGAATCCTTTCTTATGACCTCTTCCCACTCATTTTTGGATGACCTGCATTTCGTTTGGTCGTAGATGAATGACCGAAAAGAACGACCTTCGGCAATCTTTCATCCTTCACCGGCAAAACATCTCCTAGCCATATCAACCTTGCTCTCATTACAGCACTTAGAAAGTGGGATTAAACCAAATATTTCGCAGAAAGAAATTGCTTAAGGATTGTTCTGGGTACCCGGCTGATTGACTGTATTTCAAACAATAGGCTATACGAAAAATGTGGTTCAATACCGCTCTCTAAGGCTATAATGAAAGAAAGGTTGAGGTGGTTAGGGCACGTTGTGCGGATGAATGATGAAATATTGCTGAAGATTGTTCTTTTCGGCCAACCATCTAGGGCTAAACGGAAAGCAGGTCGTCCCCGTCTGGGGTGGGAGGACGTCATAAAGAAAGATTTAAAGGAAATGGGAACTTCGTGGGCGGGTGTAAAAAGGGAGGCTTTGAATAGATTGGAGTGGAGGAGGAGCGTGCGTAGCTGTGTTTGCCTCAGGCGGCTTGGTGCTGCGGTGAGTTGTTAGTAGTAGTAGTAGTAGTATCGCAGAGCTTACTGTTTGAAATACGGTCAACCAAAACTGTCCGTAGACAATTCCTCTGGAAACCATCTGACAAATTCTCCTCCGTCTTCCGAAGTGCCAAAGTTTCAGAACTATACTTGACCACTGTCATCACTGTTTTTTTCCAACATTCTAATCTTGGCTTACAACGTTGTTTTCATATTCTTTCAAACTTTTTTCAGCTGTGGAACAACGCCCAGGGCCTTGACTATTCTACTTTTTACATCGTTACCTAATCCATCATCTTTGCTAATAATGCGACCCAGGTAAGAGAAGTTATTCATTTGATCGATCTTTTGTTACCCAGCATCACGTCATCGCCCTAATTTATTCTCAGTCTAAGGCAACTTAGTCTTATTACATTAATTTTCAAACCAATTCTTGCATCCTGAACTCTCAAAACTCCCTAAAAATCAGTAACCTTTTTAATATTTTCATCTAAGACAATTAAATCATCTGCATCGGTATGAGTCTATGAGAGTCTTATCATTTCGTTTGATTCCAAGCTCCCCGGAAGCCTTTGCCATACTTATTAGAACAAGATCCATCAAAACGGAGAATTAGTTTATTGAGAAAATAAAATAAGATTTAATATAGAAACCAAGTTAGAAACCAAGTAAAGCTATTATTTAATAAGAAACCAAGCTAGAAATAAATCTGTAAAGCCTGTTTAAAATTATAATAAGCATTGTTAAAAAAAAATGATTCTAGATGTCTAATTCCTGATTTGTCTAAACAATATAGGAAACAATGGCAAAGAGCCTTAAAATTCAAACTTCAGGGTGAAAACAAGGATCTGAAGTCTCCTCTCACTTCCTGCTTACGAACTTGCCACTAAATCGATAATATTCTAAACCTTTAAATTCCAAGCCCCTAAAATATTGCTTCCAAATACTTCGTGTTAATTGTATATGGTTACAACCTTAAGATTAATAGCTCTTAATCAGAAACTATTAAAGTTTATTTGTCGGGGGGGGGGGGGGAAATTATTTAAATGTTACTAGGTTGCTAGTTACCGTGGCAACCCGGGTATTTGTTTATGCCTTTCAGTTTACACGATGTTATTATTTCCTTGGGGACGGACTTGCTTGAAGCAGCTTAATCTTTCCTTTTAATTTTATTGGAATTCTTTTTTTTTAATACGGCACCATCTTTATTTCATAAGCTTTGTATTTGCTTGATTTCTTCGTAAACAAAGAAAACTTGTTCTCTGTTCGACTCACACAAAACTTTAAAGGTACTACACCTGGAATTTCTCAGATTCTCCTATCCGGCTGTCAACTCTCAGGCCAGTAATTCTGGAGATCCTTGTTGCGAGCTTTAGCATAAGTAGGTGATCATTTTCATCAGTCCAAGAAACTTTGGAGGTTCTCTGATTACTCACATGTCCTTCTTCTTTATTCGACCCACTCTGTACTCTCGCTCTGTTCAACTATAATAAAATCAAATTAGTTTGCTATTTTAGAACCCATTATTTATCAGCCGGAGGAATCCTTAAGATTAATTAAATATTTCAAATTTCAAGAGGTCTTTTCAAAACATAAATAATAATAACTGGCAATGTCCGTCCCTTCAGCCAGCCAGTTACTGCGGTGTTATACAGCGGGTAGTATCTCCAAACCACTATCAGGGTTGCCACCGTTGGTCTTTCGTTTGGTGATCTGGTAAATTTTTGGTGATTTTACCTAAAGTTTGGTGATTTCATCATAAGATTTGGCGATTTTACTATGGTTGCTTTCCAGATTTTGAACATAGTGAGGCAAATTCTGATGAAAGATTGTCAATGTATAGCGAATTTATTGCATATCAAAATAGCTGATCAGAGGAGATGACCATAAACCGTGCCATCTATATCAAAAAAGAAGAAAACTCAAGAAAAATATTTTAGAGAACAGTCGCAGAATCTACGACAGGCGGCTCGTTTTTAAGTTTTCACTCAGGTGCAGATAATATATTTTATTATTTATATTTTAGTCTATATTCATATCTTAACATCTAATTAGCCTACGTAGGTAGGTTATAAAAAATTTCTAGTCTTCAACTACTATAATAAGCAAAGATGGGCTTAAACCTTTGGATGAGGTATAATTCAAGGCGAGGGGCTTTTCACTCGTTTGGAAAATAGTTGCACTAGGAGAGTCGAATTTTCAGGAATTGACTCAAACCCAAAATTATGCCCAGTAGATTTGTTTTCTAGCTCCCATTTTATGGTCATTACTGTATTATTTGTTTGGAGATTATTTGTCTTCAGATGAGTCTGGTTTAAAAGAAGTTGGTTTCACAATCCTCGATGCATTTAGAAAGCCCGGACTTCTGATTGAAAATAGGAACACTTATTCCAAACCCTAAATCTAAAATACTTGTTGAGCGTAATGTGGATGAGAAGTTAATTGAAGCTCAGGAAATTATAAAAAAAATACCCTGCTGCTAAACAAAGAATTAGTCAGGTTAAGAGAAAACTATTTAAAAGTCTAATAAAGCATTCTATCCCAGTCCTATTTATTGTTCCTACTAAAAGCACAAATTTGCATGAACAGCTTGGTGATAATTCTGCAAGTGAGGCTGTTGAAGAAGTGACAGAGGTAGCTTATTCTGTTGAAAAAATATTTAAATGCAACGTTTGTTCAGACGTTTGTGACGCAGGATGCTTCTGTTGTAAAAAGTTCTGGTACAAACATTATATTTCTATCTATTTTGTCATAAGAGGACAGTCAAGACACCCAGGTTCACAAGGGTGAGGACACCAGTTGCAATGAAACTTAAAAAGTAAATTAAGCAGTCAGAAAAAAAAAGAAAAAGACAAACTTTCCGTTCACCTTAAGGCCTCGGCAAGGACAATACAACCACAATAATAAAAATGTAACTTGAAAACCAGGTGAATACGAGATAGTTGTAGTATTGAAAGTGACCAAGATCTCAATCATCATTGATGAATCAACAGACGGAAGAACAACAAAATTTCTTGTAAAATTATTCGCTAATATTCTCTGGAAGAACAGAAACCAGTCGAGCAGTTTTTTCAATTTCTGATGTTTCTGATGCGACAGCTAAAGGGTTGAAGAGCTTAATTGCAGATGAATTCAGTAAAATGAGAGAAAAATACCACTGACAATCATTGTTGCCTTTGCTTTGGACAATGCATGTATCATGCTAGGATCCAAAAATGTGTTAGCACACATTTTTGGATCCTTTGAAGTCTTTGAAGGAGGACTCTCCATGGCTTGCAACTGTCGGCTGTATCTACTATTTGTTTTAACCTTTTCTCAGCTGCTTGGTGTGATGTCTTAAACCCTTGTGTTTTGCACTTCAGTCATGACATTTTATGGTTTTATCGTGTTTAGCCCAAAATGGAAAATGAAATTTTGACAGTACCAGACATTTCCTGATACAGCTGAGCGCTGTCTGATTTACGCTAGCAAAACGAAATGATAGAGCAATATGGGACACTTTATTTTCAATTCTTATCTTCCAGGTAATATATGTTCGTAATACCACTGTTGCGAACGCTGGCACCACTTTTGGTACTGGTAGCCACGACTGCCACCAGATATTGGCGCAAAAGTGGTGCTACACCACTTACTGGAGGGAAAGCCTCGCTAGCGCCAAATATTTTAATGGAAGGCCCGCGGTTACCACTACTGTTCCGTAAATATAGAGTATCTTAATACCCTAGTACGGTACACCCTGCTCCAGGGTATGATAACGTGATCAAACGGTCAAAGACCCAACCTGGGTCACCATTATTATCTCTAGCTATCTCCTTGGATGGTAAACCACCCTGTCCATATAATAAATGACGGTATTTCTCGCAACTCTTTTCCTTTCCAGTCTGGGTTCCTGGAAAAAATTAGTCTACACACCTGTAGAAAATAGCTTACTTGTATTCATAAAAAAAAACACGAAAAACATATAGCCAAGCAAACTCCCTAAGCAGGGTCTCAATGCAGACTATCAATACAGCCTAACTTTTAATATTTTACAACATTAAAAAAATCTTGGCACTTGTGGTGTGCCTCAGTGTGACGTGGGCTAATCTAATGTATCACGTCCCTTTATTGAATTTGCCCTACGCATATTTTAAGAATCGTTGGCTTGAGATCTAGCAAGCCCATGTGATGACTCATACCGAATTATAATCCAGTCAACTTATTTT
The DNA here is from genome assembly GCF_049724085.1 of Artemia sp. Qi Xiang Cuo. Lineage (NCBI taxonomy): Eukaryota > Metazoa > Arthropoda > Branchiopoda > Anostraca > Artemiidae > Artemia > Artemia sp. Qi Xiang Cuo. The sequence continues at coordinate 27,328,610 of NC_142808.1, read as the reverse complement.
CTTTTACAAAATGGTTGCCTTGACGACGAGAGTTTAACTTACAATTGAAAATTACATTATAGGGAAATCCAAACAAGTGTAATTAGATAAATGAAAGCGGGTCATGTATCTGAAAAGAAAAAGAACAAGGGGTGGAGCCTCAACACCTCCCCCCGTAAGATAAATGACCACCCAAGCGCAACGCTGGTCCACCCTTATAGCCATAAACACTGAACTTCAAGTTCAACAAAATCCATTTGTCTTCTTTCTTCCCCAGCGTTGGTGCTACTGCTTCCACCACTTGGCTCTGGATCTGGCGCTATCCACACGACTCTACCGTAGAACCACCATGGTCTATATCGTATGGTATCCACATCAGCTTTTAAAAATTGAAGTCCCAAAGGTTCGCAGAACATAATTGCGCATGATCAAAGATTCAAATTTTCTCGTTCTCACTAATTTACATTGGAGAGGAGCAGAGAATCATTTTGTGGCACATTCGATAATGCCAGCAATCATGAAAAATAGGCTGCACTAGCCTCTTGATTTCCATTGGTGGAAACAACACTACATCTCAATTAAAATGCAATTGGCCCCTTGGCATAATTTACAATAATCTAGGGTTGAAAAACCACAGGCCTGTGAAAACGATAGGGGTAGAAGGAAATCAGCTGAAATCTTCAGAGAATCATCAATCATTTCATTCGATAATGCCTGCCATCATGAAAAATTGGCTGCACTAGCCACTTGATTTTCATTGGTGGAAACAGCACCACATCTCAATTAAAATGCAATTTGCCCCTTGGCATAATTTACAATAATCTAGGGTCGAAAAACCACAGGCCTGTGAAAACGATAGGGGTAGAGGGAAATCAGCTAAAATCTTGAGCGAATCATTAATCAGTTCATTCAAGATTCCATCCCCTGGGATAATCAAATGAAAAATAGGTGTTGATACCAATTGAAGATGAAATTTAGATACTGAATAAGGTTTGTCAGAAATAATTGTCGATTCCCATGAAAAGTAAAAACTATGAATAGGGTTACTGGACAAGGGTTTGGGTGAAATATGGGGTCACTGGGAGAGAGTATCAGCCAAGGACTAAGATCAGATAGGCAAAATCTTGGTAACAGGATCACAACTGGTCAGCCATTCATTTCATTTTTCCCCAAATGGGCTCTTCCGCCGCAAAAGAAGCAAAATCTCCCTTAGAGTTGATAAGACCAATCTTAGATTCCTTCCCAAGTTTTTCCAATCCAACCCGACAATCAACATCTCCAAACTTTTCCCCAACCCGTTGTAGGTCGTTCAACTCTATTTTGTGATCATCTTGTTTTATTCCCCATAGGTCTTGGACCTCTTTGTCTCCCCTAAACATTATTTTATTTATGTTAGCTAGGCATAGCCCAGCTACTTTTTATTTCTCGCCACTACAGGCTGAATCCGCAAAATCTGTTTCTTTTCTGCATTTCTTTTTTTTTTACTTTTCTCAAATTTTTCAAATCCTGATTTAATTTGAATTGAACTTCAGTGTCCATTATCTTTAACTGCATTTTTTCATTGTAGCTCCGTTTAATATTTCTTTTCTCTTTTTTAGTTTTCTTTTTTTTTAGTAGCATTAAATAAATCGTCGCTAAGTGAAAATTGAATTCTTAAACTGTAATTACGCTTTGCATTTTTTTTTCTCTCTTTTTGTTTTCTTTACTTTTACCTTAAAAACAAATAATTCATCATTAAATGGGAATTGAATTCCGACATTTGGTTTTTCATTTTGTACTAAAAGTTCTCGAACTTCGCAAGGAAATGAGCGTACAAAAAATTTCGTCTCATTTCTTTCTGGTACAATCAGTGCTTTATTTTGGCATATATTTTTCAGCGTCTCATATTCGTTAAATATTTTCTCATGTTTTCTATTTTCTAAAAATTCTCCCGAAATATAATTTTCGCCCGTCTTATTTTCAATATTATGTGGCTTACCACTTCCGCATCCCATTTTTCCGGATTATCAACATTTCGAACTGGTGTATCAAACATTTCGTTTTTTCGACAGGGTGGCTCAGCCTCCCATTTTGTTTTTTGGGCCGGTCCACCTCCCCGCATAGTCGACGAAGTATCACGTTTTTCCGTCTTAGCATTTAATTTCTGATAATTCTTTGATAATTTCTCACTCATTGACATTCCCTTACGGGCTTCACATGCTTTAGTAAGGGTTTCCATACGAGCCTGATGATATATTTCATTGGCTTATCTATCTTTTTCAATTTTTTTCCATACGGGCCTGATGAAGTATTTCATGGGCTTGACTGTCTTTTTAATTTTATCTCTACAAGTTTGATGAAGTTTTGTTTGGGCTTGACTATCTTTTTCAATTTGATCTATCTCATCCTGTATTTTTTTTCATATGATCTAGGTGCTTTGTTTCGGCTACTTCTTCTCTGGCTATTCTATCTTTCTCTCTTTCTTTTCTATCTTCCTCCTCTTTTCGTTCTCTGGCTATTCTCTCTTTCTTTTACGTAATTTAATATATATTGTGTCATATCTACAGGGCTACTTTTTTGTGACTCCTTGCTGAATCTTGATTCCACACTGCTCCTTCTATTCGATCTACTTAGATTCCTTGCGTCATTATATTCTCTCAATTCATTTTCTGAATCCGTTCGTTCCATATCTGTATTATCTCTGACCGATATTATTTCAAATTTCATCAAACAACTATTAATTCAATCCAATTAAAATACTTTCTTCAATGTCGAACTTCCGGTCTTCTCGTCAATAGTTGTTACGTCTCAATTGGCTGATTATTTTTGCACACTAACTAGATGCACGATACACTGATTCATAATTTTATTATTGTCTGACTAGGCATAGCCCATTTAGATCTTCGTAATATTATTAATTGATTCCGTTTTTTCCGCGATTTTTTATATGTAATCATAATAGGCTACTTTTTAGGCTACATTAAATCGTCTTATCGGAAACGCGGATTCTTTTACTATCAGTTTTACCGATAGGACCTTTGTTGCTGCCATCATTGTTCGTACTACCACTGTTGCCAACGTTTGCGCCACTGTTCGTACTGGTAGCCACGACTGCCACCAGATATTGGTGCAAAAATGGTGCTACACCACTTACTGGAGGGGAAGCCTCGCTGACGCCAAATATTGTAATGCAATGCCCGCTGTTACCACTGCTGTTCCATCAAAATAGAGTATGTTCCGTAAATAATCGGCAAATTGAGACGTAACAATTATTCACGAGAAGATTTGACCAGTCTGACATTGGAGAAAGTGTTTTACTTGGATTGACTAATTTTCAGAACTTTTAACTACGCTGAACAAAATAGATATATCAAAATTTTGATTGCATGTGATTGGGGGAATGGTGGGCGTTAGAGGGGGATTAGTTGCCCTCCTATTAGTTTCAACTATTAAAAAGTGCACCAGCCCTTTCAATTTCCACTCGCGTGAGCCCTTTTTAAAGTCTTTAAAACAAGGCTTTCTATAAAAACCTTATATGCCCCCTGGCATAACTTACAACCGTTGCCCTGAGGGCTGTGGGGGGAGGGTCATCCTAAAATACATAATTTATGTATTTTACACATTTATGTATAACTACGTTGAAAAAATTTCTATCTCAAAATTTTGATTGGATATGTTTAAGGAAATGGTGGCCGTGAGGAGGGGTTAGTTGCCCTCCAATCACTTTCGACTATTAAAAGGCCACTAGCCCTTTAATTTCCAATCGAATGAGCCCTTTTGGAAGTTTCTACGACAACGCTTTCTATAAAACCTCATAAGCCTCCAGGGCATAACTTACAACCCTAACCCAGAGGGCTGGGGGGAGGGGGTTTCCTCCTCAAAAACATAATTTCCAGATCTTTCAACTACATTGAACAAAATGTCTGTCTCAAAATTTTTATTGGATGTGTTTGGGGAAATGGTGGGCGTCTGAGAGAGAGAGAGAGAGAGAGAGAGAGAGAGAGAGAGAGAGAGAGAGAGAGAGAGAGAGAGAGAGAGAGAGAGAGAGAGAGAGAGAGAGAGAGAGAGAGAGAGAGAGAGAGAGAGAGAGAGAGAGAGAGAGAGAGAGAGAGAGAGAGAGAGAGAGAGAGAGAGAGAGAGAGAGAGAGAGAGAGAGAGAGAGAGAGAGAGAGAGAGAGAGAGAGAGAGAGAGAGAGAGAGAGAGAGAGAGAGAGAGAGAGAGAGAGAGAGAGAGAGAGAGAGAGAGAGAGAGAGAGAGAGAGAGAGAGAGAGAGAGAGAGAGATAGATAAATATAGAGAGAGAGAGATAGAGATAGATAGAGAGATATATATAGACAGAGAGAGAAAGAAAGCGATAGAGATATAAAGACAGAGAAAGAGATATAGAGCGAGAGAGAAAGACATAGAGAGAGAAAGATAGAGAGAGAGAGATAGAGAGAGAGAGAGAGAGAGAGAGAGAAAGAGAGAGAGAGAGAGAGAGAGAGAGAAATAATTTATTAACCAAAATAACGCTTACATAATCTTTCAACAATCATCGGGGAAACCCGATGGTGGTTTCCATCGTTATAATCTACTAATATATATTCACACTTCACCTATAAATCAAAATCACAAAAAAAAGTAGTGAAAATATAACAGCTTTTAACTATTACCATACAGTATTAAACAATATCGTTGATAAACCATAAACGACGCGGAAATGAATTACTAGCGACACAAACTTAAATCATTAACAACATCCCAGAAGGTAACGTTTCAGCCCACTCTTGAACTGGCTAACATTATCGGTCACCTTTATACCCTCAGGGAGTGAATTCCACAGCTACAGTCCTGCAAAACGCGGAAATAAAGATCCGCATCGAGTACTCCGAGCCTCAGACACTACGTAGTTGAAAGCGGAAACTATGTCTTTGAGGATGACAACCCCCTCCCCACAGCCTTCTAGGCAAGGGTTATAAGTTATGGCCTGGGGGAATATAAAGTTTTTTATAGAAAATGTTGACGTAGAAACTTCAAAAGGGGTTCATTCAATTGGAAATTGAAAGGGCTAGTGCCACTATAATAGGCCAGTCGAAACTCATAGGAGGGCAACTAACCCCCCACTCACGCCCACCATTTCTCCGCACACATCCAATCAAAATTTTGAGATGACCATTTTTTTCAAAGTAGTTGAAAGTTCTGGATATTATGCCTTTGAGGATGATAAATCCCCCACACCCCTCAGGACAAGGGTTATAATTTATGCCGTGGGGGCATATAGGGTTTTTATAGAGAGCGTTGTCATAGAAACTTAGAAAAGGGCTCATTCAATTGGAAATTGAAAGGGCTAGTGCCCTTTTTAATAGTCAAAAGTGATTGGAGGGAAACTAACATCCCTCCGACGCCCACCATTTCCCTCAACACATTCAATAAAAATTCTGAGATAGTCATTTTGTTCAACGTAGTTGAAAACTCCGGAAATTATGTCTTTGAGGATGACAATCCCCTCGTAGCCCTCAGCGCAAGGAGTGTCAGTTATGCCCTGGGGCCAAATAAGGTTTACACAGAAAGAATTGTCGTAGAAACTCCAAAAAGGGCTCATTCGATTGGAAAATGAAAGTTCTAATGTCATTTTTAGGAGTCAAAAGTCATTGAAGGGCAATTAACCCCCCTCTCACGCCCACCATTTCCCCAAACACATCCAATCAAAATTTTGAGATAGCCACATATTTAGGGCTATCTCCAGAGGTTTAAAAAAAACCTCTTTTCCATCCTATCCAAGAGGTAAAGATCTTGGTACTTTTTTTTAGAGGTTTCGGCAGTTTCTTTTTCTGGTTAACATTAGTCAAATATTACTTGTAAATTGTGCAAGCAAGTCAGAAACTAGTAGCCAACCTACCAGTTGTCTACTGTACCCACTAATCCTCTCCTTGTTTTTTATCAATTATATTTACTCAAGTACAATATATATATATATATATATATATATATATATATATATATATATATATATATATATATATATATATATATATATATAGATATATATATATATATATAGATATATATATATCGCTCTTTACGAAGTCTCGCTCTTTATGCTAAAGTTTTTTATTGTTTTAAAAAATAAAGCTTTGAGACAGAGTCAAATTTTAGTGTGAAGAGCGAGGCGTTGAGGAGGGGACAGCCCCTTTCATATGCGGAATAACTTCTGTTCATTTTAAATTTTAATGTCGTTCCTTACTTTCAGTTAAAAAAATTATTTTTTTTATTTAATTTCTGAACATTTTTTAATAATACGGCTTTGCTTTTGACTCACTGTACATGAATAATTAAAATACAATTTGCATATTAATTTTACTTTTTTTTGGCTAAATGGATTTCTCGAATTTTTTTCTGACGTAACTTATACGAATTAACTTACGTAACGAACCTCTATATTCGTATATTTTTATTACGCACATTAGGGAGTTTGCCCCCTAGTCAATACCACGCTCTTTACGCTGAAGTTCAGATTTTGTTCCAATTCTTTAAGTAAAGTTAAAATTTCGTCCCAATTCTGCAAAAACGACTCCTGAAACACAAGGGTCGTTTAATTAAAACAATAAGTAAAATTTTTAAAAGTGCCAAAAAAATTTAGCGTAAAGAGCGAGGTAATGACTAAGGGGTGAACCCAATGATATACTTAATTATTTCTGCTCGTTTTAAATTTTGATGTTGCTCCTTACTTTCAGTTGAAAAAATTGTTTTTTTATTTAGGTTCTGATTGTTTTTTTAAATAATGGTGGGAAATGTGGCACCCCCTTCATAGCAATTTCCCTTCCCCCATGAGGGCTTCCTCCATGCAAGATCCTCCCACGTAACACACGCCCCCCCTACTCCCAGAAAATACCCCCTGAAAACTGCTGTATACTTCCCTATAACCAATACTATATGTAAATATTGGGCAAAGTTGATAACTTGCAGCCCTTCCCCCGGGGACTGTGGGGGCTTAAGTCGTCCTCAAAGACATATTTATTGCATTTTTTGACCATGCTGAACAAAATGACTATCTAAAAATTTTGATCGGGTGACTTTGGGAAAACAATGAGCGTGGGAGGGGGCCTGGATGCCTTCAATTCTTTGGTCACTTAAAAAGGGCACTAGAACTTTTAATTTCCTCTCGAATGAGCCCTCCCGTGATATTTTAAGACCCCTGAGTCAATACAATCACCCCTGAAAAAAAAAATCAAATAAACACGCATACGTGATCTTTCTTTTGACAAAAAATACAAAATTCCTCATTTTTACAGATAGAAGCTTGAAACTTGTATAGTAGGGTTCTCTGATACGCTAAATCTGATGGTGTGATTTTTATTAAAGTTCTATGAATGTTAGGGAGTGTTTCACCTTTTTTCGAAAACAAGGCAAATTTTCCCAGGCAGGTAACTTTTGATGGTTAAGACTAAACTTGATGAACCTTATATATTTGAAATCAGCATAAAAATGTGATTCTTTTGATGTATCTATTGGTATCAAATTCCGTTTTTTAGAGTTTCGGTTACTATTGAGCCTTACTTACAGTTCGTTACCAGGAATTGTTTGATACTTATTTGTGGTAGTTGTATGCTTGGTAGATTATTTGTTTCTATTATTTTCATTTTTGGTTTAATGGAGTTCTTTAAATTTTTTTTAAAAATTATTTTGCGCAAAAAGTTTTTTGATTAATTACTTAAATGATACGGATCTGTTTGGCATACTAAAATGTTTCACAGCCATTTTCCCTTTTGGTGATTTTTTGGTGAATTATTCTTAAAGAAAAAAGTGATTTCTTATTGCGTCCAGTGGCAACCCTGCCAAAGATACAACAGAGACTGCAGTCAGCAGTATATTCCGTTCCGGTAAGCATCAGAGATACAAGTTCTTACTTTATCTTCCTTTTAATGCCTGATGGCAAGCGAGGATTTCTCATTACACGGATTGCATACAGCCAGGTTTCCCTAGAGGGTGGAAGGTTTTCAGTTAGGAGAAAGAACAAATGTCTTTTCTCTGCTCCTCACAAAAGAGTATGTGCTACACCTTTTTTCTCTTTTAAACCTCTCGTGTAACAATATTTAAAATAATACCAAAGCTTTTAAGTTATTTAGAAAAAAAGTATATAAGAAATCCTAAAATTTGATTTACAAGGGAAAATCGACTAATTAAAGAATGGGCTAGAATACAACAAGAATGAATGAAGTCTTCATATGAAGTTACCAAGTGCCACTACGAGAGGTTAATAATAATACAGAAAAAATTTCCCCATCTCCTGATCCTGCCTAAAAACAGAGCCCCAGATCGACAAAAGCCTGCTGCATCTAAACAAAGCACGATTTAACCCCTCATAACGAGTCACAGACAGGACAAGCATACTCAGTCCCTGGAAAACTTACTTTACGATTTTGGCATTACCCAGATAGAAATTTACCTACTAGTGACGGCAAGCCCGCATAAAAACCAGACGTATTTACTTTAATTCATAATTCTGTTCCATCATTGGTTTAGTTTTCATACACTGGGTGAGATTATGCGCTTTATATAAGGTAAATGCAATTCACCCAAAATGGGTTTGCTTCTGTGTACTGGATTCTTTTCCCTTCTTTCTACAGATCTTCCATATTATCTTGTTTTTCTAATCGTTCATCCGTCCTGCGTAACAGTTTTAATCAGTGACTTCAACTTGCAGCTTCCTACCTAAATATATGGTAAAATAATGCCAAAGTTAAGAACCAAAGTTGAACGTGGTGACAACATACTTTTTGTTGAAGTTTAATCGAGCTATTTCCAAATCCTTTGCTATCTCCGTTTCCCCATAGCTTACAACCATAATTAAGTATTGTTAATATTTGTGTTACTAAAATTTATTTCTGTAAATTGAGAAATATCGCTTTCATTAAACTTTGATTCATTAGGTTTTGCTTCGTGTGCTTTATAGAAATGTGCTTTACTTTAAATATTCAAATAACCTGCGAAAGGAATAGAAATTAAAATTATTAAGACCATCAGAATAGCAAGCAAGGTTGCTGCAGCAAACTTGGGCGACAGGCTTGCCACTTGTCCATGTAAAAAAGACCCAGCAACTGAAACGTCGATTTGACGCTCTATGCGCCATCAATGGGTCAGGAGGATCTTTATCCTCCTTTTTTATCAGAAGACGGGTTGCCCCTTCGGACGGGTTGCTGCTTAGAGCCGAGGTTGCCCATTGGTATGTCTGAAAGTTGAATTTAGCTATCGATTTCATGTACATTTGTATTGATATAAAAATGATAAGAAACTGAATAAAAAAATATCGATTAAAAAAGTAAGACTACACTGATTGTCACAACCGTATTTATATTGATTTTTCTTTAAGGTCTAATAAAAAGTTAACTTTAGGAGAAGGGGGCTTAGGGGTAGCAGCAGCCATTTTAGTTTCTTTGTTTAGGTTTGACTTACTAGTTCATATTAATTTTGATTATTTTCAAATTGAAATTAAATTCTGTCTTTTTTTTTTAATTTTAAAAAGGGCAATTTCTGCTAATTTAAAGTTTTGAAATATCTCTTTTCTGTTGAAAAAAAAACATCTTTGGTATCTCGAATTTAATTTCTGCTGGTCTTTTATTTGCATGGTTTTATTATGTATTAACTGAACAAATAATTAAAAGGGAATTCGAAATAAAAGTCGTAATAACTGTACCAGCTTCATCACCACATTTCGTGTCACCTCCTTCTGCCCCACTAGCTTCGTCATCATCTACCCGGCCGTCACATCCACCATTTGTACCTCCATCTCCCTCATCTCTTTCTGATTGAATAGTAGCTGTAATCAATGTGCCAGCATTATCCAAATATTGAAAAGCATCTTCCTCATCACCATTGAGCACAATTGTAAAGACTTAATAAAGAGTAACATATATCCCATTTTTTTTTTCAACGTCATTATACTTAACAGATGATCGAAGAAATTGGAGAACTCCTGGAAGAAATCTAGAGATTTTACACCTTGCTGAAATTAGATTCATACAAGAACTTTCAATCTGCGTTATTGAAGGGCTTAAATGGCTCTGCCCCACGTACATTCCGCACTTCGACAGTTTTGGTGAAAAGTGTGCACGCTCTCGTCGACTCCCTCCACCTCCCTTGGTCAACAGAGCGTAAACTGTCTCCAGACCACTTTGGTTAGCTCTGCTTACGCTCCATCTCAAGCTCCTTCTGGTTCTCAGCACGCACTCTCCGTTCCTAACTCCCTTTGGTATGCAAGACGTCTCCAATCCCGTTTGGTTGACTGCGCTTCCGCTCCACCTACAACCGCTTTGGTCAGCAGCCCATAAGCCCTATCTCAGAGCCGTTTTAATAGCATTAATTCTGAGTTAATTTTTAAATGTTTTAAAACTGATTCAAATGAACATTCCAATGTAAGAAAAATTTTAGTTGTGAGATTACGCCACTTTTCTCCTTCACTAATAGTGAAATTCTTCATTTTGCGGTTACATCTATAGACATTGTTAGAGAAAATAAATATTTAAAAAATAATTGTTGATTTTCAAGATAAAGATATATTATATATATAGTAATATAGATATTGAATTTCAAAATATAAAATATTTACCTTAGGTTTGGCAATACTTTTAATGATGGCTATTTCATTTTCAGTCAGTATGTCATGGAATGTATACAAGTTAAGAACATCACTATTCTCTTCCACCTTTACAGGCATCAGCAACAAGTAAGGGTTTTTTCTTGTGTCTAACCAACATTTGAGCTTTGATTGTTCATGTTCACTCTGAAATTAGAGAAACATTGACGAAATGTAAATTGTTCCACCATCCAGAGTCCATTTATGGAAGTTGACAAGGCCGTTTATAGTATATTCTGGCAAAAGCTGTTCAGGGCTTTTTTCTCTTAGAAAATTCTTAAAACTTAAAGTTTTCCATCACTATACAATTTGGCAGGAAGGGGTTCAAGCCTCATGACCAGCCCCGCCCCTCTTGGGCGAGGCCTTGATATTTGGTAACGGTGCTAGAGGACATCAGCAGAACGTAGTGGAATCAATATAAAGCCTATACACGGGAATTTGTTACTGAAGAAAATCAGGTCTATATCTTTCCACACTGACTGAGAATTTAATGTGTTTAGAAATGTAGGTGTTTGCTTGATCTCAAGTATATTAAATAATCTTAAGAGTAAACCAAATAATATGAACATTAAGTTCTGAAGCTCATTTTATAAAATATTTCTCTTTTACTCTATTAAATTTTAATTGTAGATCATACTAACTTGCATATTGATTTCAAGTCTTAGTATTTTCAAAGTAAATTAGTCCTTTAGTTCCATGTAAAATCCCCTAGAACACATCTCCTGCGCCAGATCATGGGTTCATTCTTTTGAGGCTTTTACAAAATAGTTATAAATTCTCTGGGTTTCCATCTTACACTCTTTATGCAGTGGTGCAAACCCACAAAAATTAAGCAGGGTGAGGGGGCGGCGTAAATGTATTATTCAATATCTAAAGAGGAATATTTGTCGTTTTTTTCAGTTTTTTCAATGAAAATATTAAAAAGGGCATTCAGCAAAAATATAAAAAAGAATAGTTCAAAATCTAAGGGGTGGGAATAAAACTTCAGGGGAAGGGCAAATAATTTGGGAAGAGAGACAAAAATTTAGTGAATAGTCCCCTCTCCGTACCTCTTTCGAGTTGATGCCACTGCCTTTATGGCGTTCAATATGTCAGATTTGTCTTTTGTGCCTCTTTACCTGGCTTTTTTTATTTATTAAGCATCTTTAATCTTTTTTATGCTTGCACTTGTCACATTACCTGCTTTTTTTACTAGGCTATGTGGCCTTGAAGGGGTGATGATTTAACTACTTTATTTTATAAGAAAAAAACAATATGAAATAAATTGATTGACTAAAAACTTCAAAATAGATTGGTTCTTCACTCCCTAGCAAGAATCCTGAGTGGTGAACCTGTCCACATGTCTCATTCGTGCAACCTCCAGGTTTTGCTATTTTGGACCAGTGTCCTTGCGAACCGCGAAGATTTTAGAAACTGTACCATACGTCCCAACACTTTAACCAACGGTCCCTTGAAATTCTGATGTCTTACCCTTCTAATTCTTTATAGTTCTCAATGAGGTTCCAGGTTTTAGATAGAATGAAAGTTTTGTTTTTCATAGATATATTAATTTTCAATTTTGAATATCAGTTTAGCCATTTATCAGTTATTAAGGGCCAAGAATAGACAGGTAAATTTACATGAAATGTAAAGAAACATACTTACTACTTTTCTCTTCAAATTCGTTGTGGTTTCGAATAGGGTTCCAATCTTCAGATGGTATGAAAGTTTGGGTCATATCTAGCTCATTAGCTTTCCCCATTCCTCCTGACTTCATTGAAATATTTTTTAAATTTAAATAATAGCTAGTTTGACCTTCGACACAATTAAAAAAAAATACACTGAGGGTGAATTCAGCACCAGCCGCCAACGTGGCACCCGAGCATTTACAGCTGAAACATTGAATGTTACACGTAAAACATTTACATAATGTGATTTAACTTGTAGTATTTGTGCACATGACAAATAATTACACTTATAAAACGCAGTAATTATAGCACTAATTTAACAGTAATTGACTAATTAAACAGTGATTATAAGGGGTCAAAGTAAACCCAAAGAGATTGTCAAAACCATTTAGCAGTAAAACATTTTGTACTCTTTCTCTCATGCTTTCCAATATTTTTTGGGTCGCTCTCTTTCTCTTTTTCTTACAGCCCCCTTCTTCTGTACGTACCTGTATCGATTAACTGAAAGAAATCCAAATTACCATTAACTGTTCGCCTCTACAAAGGGCTTTGAAATTTTCAAGTTCCTGGTAAGTCGTAAGATGTTTCCCAAGAGCAAAGCGTCTATTTAGGATCTTATCTTCACGTTGCAGCCTTGCAGTTTTTTTCGAAACGGGCAGAGGATGTAAGTAATCAGACACCATTCCATTTTGTAATTTTTGGTCATGCTACAAAAGAAGACTAGTTATAACTTCGTTTATACTCAGTTTAATGAAGGGTTGTTTTTGCTGATAAAAATTAGGCACTATATTTGGCAGTTCTAATCAGATCATGTAGTAATTCCAATCCAGTTTGCCACCGTCAGTAGGATTATACTAGACCTAGTAAAAAAAAAATCTAGTAAATTTAAATGATCTAGTAAATTTTCCGAAATCTAGTAAAAAGTCATGATTTATAGTAAACAAAACTTTTGTTATTTTCCATGAATTTAAGGGAAAAAATTAGGGTCCATTCATTACAAAATCTGATTTTGATTACGTTAGATATTATGGCTACTATAAGTTTCCAGAATTTTCAATCATACTATGAAAACGGAAGAAAAGAGGAAAAGACAGAGAAAAGAGGAAAAGATAAAAAAAAAGAAGAATAAAGGAAAAAAGATTGTGAAAATACTATTGATTATCCTCCTATAGTAAAAATCGATGCTTGATGGTGCGCAAATTTTTTTTGAGCATTTAGTAAAAGCAGATGCGATTTAGTAAATTTTTTCTCTCAGATTTAGTAAATTCTTCCAGGCCAGGGTGGCAACCAGCATTGCGAACGCGGTAAAATTGTACCTTTTTTGGTACAATTTAGAGGTCCTGGTACAATGCGGTACATTTGAAAATTTTTGGGTTCAATCCAAATTTTAACGTCGTTCACATGTCATGAACGACGTTATTGGCGAAGTTGGTTTCGAAGATCTGTGCGAAATCATCAAGACACAGAGATTCTCGATAATAGCTGATGAAAGCACAGACTTGAGTAACACAAAGAGCCTGGTTATAGTTGTTCGCCATCTTGATCTGAATGGTGATAATCGAGAAGACAGTTTTCCTGCAAGAGGCTCCTTCTTGAAACTTATAGAATTTCAGCAATGTACAGCCGAAGATGTTTACCGGGTCATAACTTAAACTACTTTTTCAAGAAATTGGAACTCCAAACACAAACCTAATAGGATTTGCTGCAGACAATGCGTCGGTTATGATGGGGAGCAAGGTGTTGTTTTGCCAAAGCTGTCAGAAGACGGCTCAAGTTTATTTGTGTTTGGTTGTTCATGCAATTCCATTCAAATATGTGCTAGTGCTGCCGGCAAACAATTGCCAAAAGAAATTAAAGATTTTTTTCAGGATGTATACGGCTGTATTCGTTTCAGCCTGAAACGGGCTAGTGAGATTTTAGAATTGCAAAAGTAAATGGAATTGAAAGGACATCAAATTTTGAGACATATAGCAGCTCGATGTTTGTCTAGACAAGCCGTTGTAGCTTGATGTTTGGATCAGTGGGATTGCTTGACTTAATTCTTCCGTGCGGGAAATCTTAAAAAGGCCAGAAAGCTGGGGAAGGCCACTGCCATACTAAAAAATCTGCTGTCAGCGGTTTTCAAGTCTTACTTTCCCTTCCTGGTACATATTTTGAAGTATATCGAAGACCTAAACAAGCAATTTCATGCAGAAGACACCCAGATTCATCTTGTCTATAATCTTTTTTCTGGAGTGTACAAGACAATAGTATCCCCCTTTGTGTTGCCTAGTTATACCAAAGAAAGTGATTCCCGCCTCATAAACCCACATGACACCAACTACTACGTCGATTTCAAGGATGTGGAATGCGAGGGCCAGGTGAGAGCGATTTTTGCCAAAGAAAAGGTATCTCTATCTGCTGCAGTTGAGTTAAAAAAAAGAGTGTAGGAAATTTTTGATCGTGCTCTGTCATGAGATGAGAAAGCGCTTTTTCAACTCCAGGTATTTATTGGTAAGAAACTTCGATTGGCTTCATCCACGCTATGCTATGGGATTAGAGCAAAATTAGCCAAACCTTGCACCGCTAAGAGATTACCCTTTTGCTCTGAGCTTGGTACTTCGATTGACTCAGATCCAGCCGTGTTTTGAACTCAAAACACGGCACGACTTTTGGGTTTACAGGCAAAAAATTTTAATGGGTCAAAGCGTTGTCCTCTGCTCGGGCGTTTCACTTTAAGCCTGCTTGTTCTCCCACACGCCTCCGCTGCTGCTGAGCGAACATTCTCAGCTGTCAATCTGAACAAAACCAGTATTAAAAGTCGTCTCGGTTTCACCACCTTGACGGGCTTCTCAGTGCAAAACGGATCGTCTCAAAGAATTGGAAACCACCTTTGAAAACGGTTCTGTATCCAAAGGGAAAAAACTGTGTAAAAGGATGTTAAAAAAAACTGGGCTCCAAAAAAAAAGTCCCCCCAGATCCCACCCCAAATACCAGTGAAACTGATACCCATATTGGCTGGTCAAGCTCACTATCTCAAAGTTCATATAATACCTCCAATTCTGAGAATAGGACAATGATCAGTGTAGGGGCTAACGTCACTATAAATGATGATAATGGGTTTCAAGAGGTCCTTTCTAGAAGCTCTAAAAAAGGAAAAAAATCTACCCAATCAAAAGCATTTCCCCTCTCCCAGCCCAAGATCCTCCCTCCCAAAACTTAGGAATTTACCTTAAATTTTCTCTTATTACCCCCTTTGAAATAAAAAAGATTACTGCAATAAGAGTTGCAATTTTCAAATTGATAAAATCAACGTTCTCTCTTAATATTCACCGTGATGGATCTTTGCTAATAGCTGTCCCAATGGAACCCAAAAGAATCCCCAACAAAAATAGTAGTTTATAATGTTCCCCCAGAAATACCCATTCAGGAGTTAAAAGAAGGGCTCTCAGATAGGGCTGGCAACACAATTCCAGTTGAAGATGTTGCCCAACTTGGTAAACCTAACTCTAATCACCTAAAAACAAGTAGATCCTTCTTATTTACACGGAAGGAAAAAATTAATATCCCAGAAAAGTTATTCCTATTTGGGCAAATCAAACCGCACAAGGAATACAAACCAAAGCCTATCCAGTGTCAGAAGTGTCTCAAACTGGGACACACAACAAACAAATGCAATGAAATTCTCCTAGAGTGTAGTAATTGTAAAGCATTCCATCCTAAAGAGTTGACAACTTGCAACAACACTCAGCCTATATGTATCAATTGCAAAGGTCCACATGAATCTACCAATAAATCACTTTGCCCTGCATATAAGAAAAGAGCACTAACACTCAAAATACCAACAGAGAAGGTCATTCCATACCCCTTTGCAGCAATAGAAGCAAATGCTGCCCAACAATACCAAATAAAGCTCGTAATGAAACCAACCAAAACCCCAAAGTCAAACGCCCCCAATGCATCAATTACCCCGTATAAAACACAATCTTCTAAGCCCCCTAGCTCACATCCCTATCAGAAGGAATCACCAAGTCAACAAGCCTCCTTGTCCGGTGAGATGAGGTCAGCCTGCCCCCCCACCCCCTCCCAAGAAGAAACAAACCAGAAACACTACCAGGAATTAATCCCTTAACTGACAAACAGGATGCACAACCAAACATGCAATCCCCAAATATATGATTATTCATTCTAAACTGTAATGCAGTTCAGGCCATGAACACACATCAAAATATATCAACACTAAAGCAAATTGGTCTATGTTCCAAAATAAGCTAAATGATGAAATTACAAGTTTCACCCAAAATTCATGCATTTCAAACACAACAGTTGACGCACATGCTGAAGTCTTGGCATCTCTAATAATAAATACAGCTAATCATGCTATCCCCAGCACAAAACCCCAAAAAACCTTCCCTAAACACATTCCCAAAGCATGGTGGACAAATGAGTGCCAAAATAAATGGAGAACAAAAAAGGCAGCTTCCTAGCTGCCTTTTTTGCATTCATAAGAAAACCATCACCTACTACATATTTAAAAAAATTACAAGCAGAATTTAATCTAAAAAGGACTATAATAGATGCTAAATATAAATACTGGAATAATTTTGCAAATAATCTCTCCAGATTATTGATCTGGCTCAGATCTCTCCAGACATGAGCCAATTATACATAAAGTCATAAGCCACATCTGAGGGAAAAAGACTTCCCCCAACCCACTCCTGTATGAGCTTATACATAATAATACCCATAATGACAATGATAATGCAAAAGCTAAGCTATTTGCAACTCTATTTGTTAATAAGCTAACATCAAATAATCGAAGCAAAATATCCCCACTTCCTATGAACCCAAGTTACCAACCACGCCCAGGACCCGATTATATAACTGGTCCATTTTCAATTCAGGAAATGTACAATGAAGTACATCATATTAGGACCAAAACTAGCGGCAGCTATGACAATATACACCCTACATGGATAAAGAATCTCACCCCTTCATACAATCAGGAACTGCTAAACTGTTATAATCACGCTTGGGCATCTTCTATGTCCCTCAATATACGGAAATGTTCGTCCCTCCTACCAATCCTAAAGAAAAATAAACCCAAAGAGAACCGTGAGTCCTATAGGCCCATAATGATTACTCCTGTGATGGGGAAAATAATGGAGAAAATGACCTATTACAGACTCCTCTGGTTTGTTGAAAAAAATCATATGATCCCTCACACTCAAACTGGATTCAGGAAACACCACTCCTCAGCAGATGCCTTCATTTTGCTAACAAATGCAATAAATGAACCATTCTAAAAAAATAATGTCCTAGTTGCAGCTTTCCTAGATTTTGAAGGGGCATACGACAATGTGAACCACCAAATACTTTTAAACAAACTTGAAAACCTTGGACTACCCCCCAAGTTAGTATCTTTTATAAAATCTTTCAGAGAAGTGCGAAGTTTCATTGTTTGTGTTGGTTCAGCCTCTTCACCCCAAAAGACAATAACCAAAGGCCTACCTCAGGGAGCAGTTCTCAGTTGCCTCCTTTTTGCCCTATATCTCTGGGACATGAACCTCCCCCACACGAATCTACAATATGCTGACGATCTGGTGCTATGGTCATCTGGCAAAACCTTTGAGATAGCACAGTCAAATCTGCAAAAGTCACTTTTCCAATTTGAAAAATGCTCTCAACATTCAGATTTACCCATTGCACCTACAAAGCTAAAAAGAATCCAATTTCACCGAAAGCGGAACCATGTTAGTGCAAAACTAACTCTAAATGGAAAAACTATTCCAGAAAATAATCATATTAGTTACCTAGATCTCATTCTTGAACAAAAACTTAATTTCCACCTCCAAATCTCAAACACAATAAAAAAAATGCTATTTAAAAACAAATACTAAAAATACTTCTTTCCACGCCCTGGGGATGTAAGGAGAAAACATTACTCCAGTTTTACAAATCACATATAAGACCCCATATTGACTTTGGGCTCATCGTCTATGGTGCATGTGCAAAGACCCAGATGCAAAAAATTGAAACAACACAAAATGATATATTTTGTCTGATATTTGGTCTTAGGAAGCCCACAAGCACCAAGTTTCTGCTTATGGAGAGTGTATTAACAACAATAAGGGAGAGACGTAGCTTTCTCTTGATGGAATATCTTACAAAAATTGAATCAAATATCTCACACACACTGCATAATTGGTTGAGAAATCCAGACAAGTATAGTTGCATTGAAGATGAGTTTGCCAATATTCATAAGACGTTCCTCGTACCGGCAAAGTCTATTGCACCTATTTTCCCCCATTCCCCTCCATTGAATTGGTCAATCCCCATAATAAATACTGATTTCTCAAAGTGGAATAAAGATTTAACCCCCATTGATTTTGTCCAGAAAAAATTTGCTGAACTTAATACAATTACTTATAAAAACCACTTCCAAATATTTTTTGATGGGTAAAAAATGAATGAGAAGGTAGCAAGTGGTGCTTTCCTTCCTCACCTGAAAATTGTAATAGGCGAGAGATTATATAATAATGTATCTATAAGAGTTAAATGCCATAATTATGGCATTAGAACACCTTAAGGAAGAGCAGTGTCTGATTGCGAGTTCATAGAATACTATAGTATATTCCGACTCTTTATCAAGCCCTGATTCTCAGGCCTTAGCTCCTCAGTATAAGTCTGACATTGACACTTATCATTGTCTCATTATATATAAACTTGCTTCAAGTGGCATAAGAACTTATTTTCAGTATATTCCTAGCCACTCTGGCATAAGTGGTAGTCATCAGGTTGATGAAATAGCAAAAAATGCTATAAATATTGACCAGCCAAGTGGCAGACCAATCCCGATTAGAGATATTTACTGATGGAGACTATCAGATATTAATTTTCGTTAAAATAATCCTATCCTTTCCACCTTTCCCAATAAGTATTATTCTAAAATTTACCATAGAATTCGTTCTGGCACAAATGGACTAAATTTTCTTGCATTCTCGTATAAGTTTCCTAATTCAAGCGGTTCAATTCCCCTGTCCCCTCTTTGCAGGCATTGTAATATGAATAATGAAACAATTGACCATTGCCTATTTGAATGTAATATGCTGACGTCTGCACAACATACCTTGCTTTGTAAACTGTTAAAATACTTCAAACACCACAAAATCCCACTATCAGCCAAGAGCCTAGCCAACTATACCTGCACACAGAGCATAGAAATCGACATCTATCATCTTATATTTGAACTCCTAGAGTCGAAAGATCTGCTGAAAGATATCTGAATATATCTAATAAATATGAGGCAATCAAGCCAGTAGCTCTGTAGCCCACAGAGTGAAGCAAAAGGAAAAGGGCTAAATAGTAATAGTGAAAAGCCCGCCTGCTGTTAAATAGAAGAAGAAGAAGAATGTTCCTATTTTTTTCTTTTTTTTTAATGTTACAGTTTTATTACGTTTGTATGGTTTAACCTGATTTCTGGTGCAATATAGTCGAAATACTTATGTTAAATTAATTTAGTTCTGAATAGTAGAATCGACCAAGAACTTATGAGGATGACCAGTGAAGTATGTTTTCAACGCGTAACTCGCCGGTGGGTAACCTAATCCGTCGACCTATGGGAATTTGTGGAATTAGACACTTTCATGGCGTGATTGCTGATATGTTTTGTTTGTAGCTTCTCGAGCTCGTTACTCATCCTATAGTTGGATTATAAGCTGTTGACACTACGTTATTGGTTTTCTTACTTTATCAATTATTCGCCTTAATGCCCAAAATTTCGAATAAAAGGATTAACCCCAAAAATCAGCTTCGAGAATGCTTTCAGAAGATTTTACTGAAACTTCTTCTAGAATGCTTTCAGCGGTTTGGGCATTAAGGCGATTTTTAAGCTGCTATTATGTTAAGCTGAGAGAGTCTATAGAAGCATTCTTCATATAAAACTTTTTCTCAGTTTTCACTCACCCTAGAACTTTTTCTCAGTTTTCAGCGAAAACAATTAAACATAACTACCAGACCGGCAAGCGTCGAAAAGCGACGTGAGCGGCAAATTTTCAACCTACTGTTCAGATGGTACAAATTAATCTTTAGTGGTACAACTTTGGTCGAAAAACTGGTACAATTTATCTAAAAGCGTTGGCAACGCTGGTGGCAACACTGTTTCAATCATCATTTGAATGCAGTACCTCAAAAACATTTTTAACACTAGGAGCTAATAATAGTCTTGGCATACGGTAGAATATTGGTAATAAGAGATCATTAGGTACTTACTTCTTTCTTTCTTTTTTTTTCTTTTATTTGACATGCAAACAGTCGATCTCAGTATTCAGCAGTTCCGATAAGGTTATATGGTAATTTCAACGATCATTTAAATCCAGTAACTCACAAATATTTTTAACACTAGGAGCTATTAATAGTCTGATAACATTGGCAAACGGTGGAATATTGGCATTAAGAGATTATTACGCACTTATTTCTTTCTTTTTTTCGTTTTTTTGTATATGCAAATGGTCAATCTGTGTAGTTTTCTTTATTTAACTAATTCACGATATACTGATATAAACCCGGAACACCACCCGATGTTAGGGTCATTTTCATTATCCTGCTGCAAGATGTTTGGTTTCTTTAACACTAATAATATAAGTTAATTACAATTAATCAAATGGTTTATTCTTTAAATATTACTATTTTTAAGTGCTGTAAATTAATTCAAGAAATATATCTAAAGTAAATAATAGTGTCGCCTGCGTCTTAGCCCTTACCAAGCTTTTTTCAACTCTCTTTCCGTTCCACTTAAAGTTGTAGCGGTTTCTTGAATAATTGGTTCAATAATCGTCATTTCCAAGGTGGAGCGCTTAGGAGGAAAAGTGTATTTTCTTTAGAGGGCAAATTTATCGTTTTTTTCCCAATTTTTACGATGAAAATGCCGAAAAGATACTGTTCAATAAAAATACCCCATAAAAGGCGTTTTTGAAAATCTGTGGGAGAGGAATTTGAGAGTGGGACAGCCCCCCTGACATTAGGGATAGTTTGTGTTCGTTTTACATCTTAATGTTTCTCCTTAGTTTCGGCAGAAAAAGCAAAGTAGACACGGGTATACTTTTTGCCTCCAAATTTCTTTTTTGCACTAAATTACGGAATTACGACTTGACTCTCTTTTGCACTGAATCAGAACTTTGGCTTGTTCTTGCAACCAGTCATTGTCCTGCAACACGTGGGGCATTTTATGTGTGCCACAGCAATATAGTTATCAGCCCTATGAAATGGCGTACATAGAGAGCAAATTTTTCAACAGAAGAACTCATTTCAGCAACTTTATTTGCTTTTTAAGGATTATTCATCCGCGTCTACGAAATTAAAAATTAGGCTATTTAATAACAATGTCCATTCTGCACTCCTCTACAGCAATGAGTGCTGGAGTTTAAGTCAACAACGAGAGAGACGGTTTCTTGTCTTCGAAAATAATTGCCTTCGGAGGATTCTGAATATCGAGTGGAGAGATCACGTCACAAACCAGAAAGTCCGATCTATCTCAGGCCAGCCCATGGTTATGGACATCATTCGGCAACGAAGGTGGCGATCCTTGGGCAGGTGATCTGTATGAAGGACGATAGGATCCCAAGACAGATCATGGAATAGTAACCTCAGGGAAACCGCAAGAGAGGTCGACCAAAAAAAATACCTTGTGTCGCAGATATAGAGAGGACCTTTTTAACATACATACGACGATACAACCCCAATGGGAAGATGTTTTGGTGGCAAAGCACTTGCAGAACAACTGGCGGCTAATCGTGGATGTCCTGGGTGCCTCTGGTGGCACAGGAGGATTTGTGGTCTAAGTTGAGGTCTAAGTCTAAGTAGGTAAGGTTGAGAAAAAAATAGTTCTTGGACAAATTTTTGAATGGCACTACTTAGAAAGAAGCAAACGGTAAGCTCTTATTTCTTCAGCAATGAAAGCAAGATTAAGGCTTAGGAGGCACGAGTGATACCATTCCTCTGCTTCACTCCCAAATGTTGAGAGTGGAATAACGAGGTCAACGGCTCAACTTGTTGTTCCAATAAAATATAATATATATTAGGAAAATACATTCTAAAAAAACAAGAAAATATATACTCTATAAAAACTAACAACCTCTAAGAGCTTCAGTGTAGCTAACAAGCTTTTGTGTCAAGCTGTAGTAATCTATTGTCTTGTCGGAAACCGAGTTGTTTGTGTTCTATTTCTTCTTTCGTTTTCTATCGTTTTCTATCTTTCCTCTTCTAGTGTACCCTATTAAGTTTTTCTTCCTTTAAGTATTCTTTAAGAATCCTTCCTTTCTTCTGCTTCATAAATGCGTACAGTTTGAATATTTGGTTCTCATGGCTGCAGGGAAATTTGCCCTCCTCCGTCAATCTTTTGCCAGACCCCCTAGAAATATAAATACCTCTTTTTTGCATTTTCAATGAAAAATACCGTTCTTTGTATTAAAAAAATGGTATTTTTTTGGAAAATACCCTTTCCTTGATTTTTTAAAATACATTTACTCCCCCTCCCTTCCATTTTCGTGAATTTGCACCACTATTTGAGAACCATTTTTCGTAATATTATCATATAGGATTGGATGGTCGGAATTTGAAAAGTAAGTGTAGAGTGGACATTAAGAATGTGGGGCGGTACGCGCGTGTAGCCACGAAGCACAGAGAGAGATTTTTGGAGGATGGACGATAGGTGGGACAAGAAAAGAATGTTGAATGTAATTTTATATGGTGTGCTTGAAGTATTTTCTTTTTTCTTTTGTGTAGCCATGATCCATGTAGCTTTAGAGCATTTAGAATATATTGATCATCTCTGCAACATTTTGTGTAATTATGTTAGTTTTATGATATTATGTGCCTTATAATGTTTGTTTTCTTTTTGCAATTGTTATGCTTTTTCATCGTTATTATACTTTCGTTATACCCTGTTATGTGTGCTAGTACCGTTTGGTATTAATGTGTGTTATTTGTTGTTTTATTACCATGGCCCAAAGTGGACTTTGTCGCAATAAATATCTATCTATCTATACATTTTCAAAAACAACTAAAAAAAGAAAGTGTGACCAAATTTAGGTGTTCCATCTCATTTGGAATATTACCATCAATGTAAATAAAGAAGTCAACCGGTCTACTGATTATTCTAACCAAATATTTTGACGATAGAGCCAAGGAAATATCGCATAACTCCAGCATTTTTAGATTTTAGTGTAGTTTAAATTTAAAACTGGAGCCCACTTACTTGCCTGCTTGAACACAGCTTTCCATCCGAAAGTAGAAACCTGGCCCGAAGAAACAACAGCTTGGCATAACCACTACGGATAGTCCTATCTGACATTAAATTTATAAATCCAGTTCAGCTCATACACTGTTGGCCATGGATTTTGGGACAAGCAGGAAACTTTATTTTCATATAATGAAACCTGGCTCGATTTCGTTATTACTCTGTTTGATTTTTTCGTTTTGCAAACGAAAGTTTGTTTTCTTGCCACTTTCCAAAGGTGAGCCCTCTAAAATGTATTCCTGCGTCAGTGTCTGATATATGATAATTAAAAGTACATTTGATAACGGCAGGATTGACTGAGGGCCATGCAAAAATATGTTTCTATGCTGCAAATATGATCTTAAAAGGGGTACAATGCGATTTGTATTTATATGGTCTATGATTTCAGATCAAATAGTCTTCAAATTCTGATAATTGTCTATTCGTCGATATTAAAATAAATTTTTCAAATAAAATTATACATAATAATGTATTGTAAAGCATTCTCGAACTAGGCGTTACTCATTTCTCGCGTAAACAAGTAGGCATCCAGGGGGCCAGGGCCCTTTTCCAGAATCTCTGGTAGTTAGTTTCTTATATTAACAATGTAACTGACACATTTTTTCTAATCCAATGTGGTTCATTTATCCTGCTTTTCATTAGAGAGCGCAGTGATTGGAGATTTAGTTCTGGGGGCAAAGTTTACCTGGAGCAAGTTTACGTGGGGATAACTTAAATTGCATCGGGTTTTGTCAAATGTCAACATGCTATGTGTCTTCGTACGTCCTGTACATTCCTTTTGATTGTAATTTTAAAGCTATATCCAGACCTTAAGGGGGAGGGTATGTGTGTGTGTGAGTGTGTGTGTCTGAAATGCACTGAAACTCTGGAAATCTTAAAGTGACTCTGAAAATCCAATAGATATATTTTTGTGGATGTAATGAAGCAACAATTGTTTTATAGTAATGTTTAGTTCAAAAGAAGCGATAACTGTTTTTCTGCCATGTCTTGCACCAAGATTGTAAAATTTGGAATTCACTTCCAATATAACTGCATCCCAGACTCTCTTCCCCCTCCCCACCCTAATTCCCAGAAATAACCCTCTGCAAAACGATAAGTATATTGCTTATATCAGAAGAAAGCACTGTTTCTAGAAGAACCAAAACATACTAACTAGGACTATTAGTGAACTTTTTTCTGAGAAAAAATTTACTTTCGATTCGAGGACACCTTGAATGATGAAGGGAGTGTAAGAAGTGGTGTACCCCAGGCCTGGTCATGGCTCTTGGTGGCCCTGGTCATAATCGTCAATTCAACCTGAGGTCCACACCTTCTGTCAAAAACTTCAGAGATAGGTCCTCACCGTTTTTAGCAATAAAATAAATCCGGAAGCATAGGGAGAAAAAAAAACTTTACAAAACCAGTTTGTTGCACCTGTACTACAATGAAATTTAAGGAGACATGGTGAATAGCTTCATAAGAATCCTTGTTACTGAAAGATTTTGAAGTATGTCTCAAATGCCTCACATGGCTGTATAGCCCCATCTATTTCATATAATAAAAACAGCTACTTATTTGATTTTAATTTAATTGAATAAAATAAGAAACTTCCAAAGATTGTTCATCTAAAAGATAAGCTTTAAATACCTCTCTTTCAGCCAGCAAAAGCAAGTTCCTAGCGAGATCTGGGGTGCTCCTTGGATTATTCGTTGTCATTGAAAGATTTAGCGCCTGTTCAAACCATTCAATGGCACGGGTGTAAAGTTGTGCATTATAGGCATATTTTCCAAGATACAAACAATCTGAAGCAGTAAGGGCTAAAAGGAAAGGAGAGAATGTTGAAACTAGTGGAAAATCAATATCGAGATTCGATGTTTTTTTTAAGAATCGTGACTGGTAAACTTTTCCGTTTTCTTTCAAAGCGGAGCTATTGATTACTAGTGCCAGGAGACTGAGCTTCACTCGGCCAATGGTGCTGGGCACGGCGCAGGCTTATATATATATTATTCTTGCTGTCGCTAGTCTTCTAACCACAGATTAATGTGAATCAGATATTTCTTACCCTCTGAAATATCTAAATTATGTATTAGCATAATTATCATCTTATTCTTTAGTTTTAAGTAATGCGGTGGCACATCAGCAATTTCATTTGAATTAATAAATTATGGCGTAAATTCAGTTCCTCCATATTGTTTATTCTTCAAAGAATCACAAATTTTGAAGGATTTGTATTATCCTGTGAGGCGACACATTTATTCATAACTGATTGCCAAATTTACATTTTTTCTTTTGTTTATTGACGCTCAGAACGAAGTTTTGATTTCAGACGCTCAGAAGTTTAATTTAGAACGACTGTCTGAAAAAAATTCACCTGATGTCATGAACGAGCGCTCTTCCGATCTTATATGTTCGATACGATCACCCCTGGGGATAAAAATATATTTTTTTTAAGTCGTCACCTATCTCGACCGTTTTAGCAGGTCAGATAACGTATAGGTTAGCATGTGATTTTCAGGAAAAAAATATCAAGCTGTTTTCGAGAAAAAATACATACATTTTTATGTGTACAATTGTTGCTCTTGACTTGACTTCTAATACTTTATTTTTTGTTTTTATGCTATTACTTGAACTCTTGGGATATAGACGAGGAGTGCAGAGATTTTCGTGCGACGGTTCAGCAGAAATACTCGGCTTATTATGAAATTAACTATAAAAAAAAACAAGTTTTTTTAACTGAAAGATTTTATTAAGAAATTAGAAACTATTCCGTATATGAAAGGGGCTATCCCCTTCTCAACGCCTCGCTCTTTACGCTAAAGTTTGACTCTGTCTCACAACTTTATTTTATAAAACAATAAAAAAATTTAGCGTAAAGAGCGAGGCGTTGAGGAGGGGACAGTCCCTTTCATATACTGAATAATTGCTGTTCGTTTTAAGTTTTAATGTCGCTCCTTACTTTCAGTTAAAAAAACTTCTTTTTTTTAATTAATGCAGCTTTGATTTTGGCTCACCATACATGAATAATTAAAACGAAATTTGCATATTAATTTTCCTTTTTTTGGTTAATTGGCTTTCTCGAAATTTTGTTCTGACGTAACTTACCAATTAAGTTACGTAACGAACTTCTATATTCGTATGTTTTTATTACGTATATTAGGGAGTTTGCTCCCTAGTCAATACCTCGCTCTTTACGCTAAAGTTCGAATTCGGTTTGAATCACAAACACCTGAATCACAAAGGCCGGTTAATTAGATTAGATAGCTCTTTTGAAAGTACTAAAAAACTTTGGCGTAAAGAGGCCGTATCGCTTGTTTTTTTTATTGTTTTTTTTTATTACGTATGTGTTATTACGTATATGAGGGGGTTCTACCCTTAGTCAATACCACGCTCTTTACGCTAAAGTTAAAATTTTGTTTAAATCCCAAACCCCTGAATCACAAAGGCCGTTTAATTAGAATAGATAGTTCTTTTGAAAGCACTAAAAAAAACTGTAGCGTAAAGAGCGAGGTATTGACTTGGGGCGAACCCGGTCATATACGTAATCATTTCTGTTCGTTTTAAGTTCTAATGTTGCTTCTTACTTTTATTTGAAAAAAAAAACTTGTTTTTTTTTATTTAATTTCCGATCGTTTTTAAAATAATGCTGGGAAATCCGACGACACCTTCATAGAAATATCCCTTACCCCAAAGAAACATCCTCCACGGAAAGATTCTCCCGTGTAACGCCCTCCGCCACCCCCCCCCCCCACCAGAAAAAATCCTTCCTGAAAATGTCTGTATACTTCCCAATAACCAATACAATATGTAAACGATGGGCAAAGTTCATAACTTGCAGCCCTTCCTAAGGATTAAGTCATCCTAAAAGACATATTTATTAGATTTTCGACTATGCTGAACGAAATGGCTATCTCAAAATTTTAATTGGGTAACTTCGGGAAAAAAATGAGCGTGGGAGAGGGCCAAGTTGCCCTCCAATTTTTTGGTCACTTAAAAAGGGAACTAGAACTTTTAATTTCCGTTTAAATGAGCCCTCTTACGATATTCTAGGACTACTGGATCGATACGATTACCCCTGGGGAAATTAAAAAAAAACAACAAATAAACACGCATCTGTGATCTTTCTTCAGGCAAAAAATCGAAAATTCCACATTTTTGTAGGTAGGTGCTTGAAACCTCTACAGTAGGGTTCTCTTATACGCTGAATATGATGGTGCGATTTTCATTAAGGTTTTATAGTTTTTAGGGGGTCTTTCCCCCTTTTTTCGAAAATCAGCCAAATTTTCTCAGGCGTGTAACTTATGATGGGTAAGACTAAACTTGGTGAAACTTATATAATGTAAATCACCATTAAAATTTGATTCTTTTGATGTATCTATTGGTCCCAAAATTCCGTTTTTTAGAGTTTCGGTTACCATTAAGCCGGGTCACTCCTTACTTACAGTTTGTTACCGCGAACTGTTTGACAAGTAAATCAAGTTACCAGGGAATGATCTGTGTTATTTCCTCATTGGTATTACTTAGGTAAACTAACATAGATCTGACTTGGCACTAGCACAGGGTTTTGTTTTGGAGAGGGTGGCAATTTAGAAAAAGTGCCAAAATAGGCAGATTACACGAAAGATCAAGAAAACTATAGGATAAACCGAAAAAATTTTCATACGAGGGGGCACAGTCCCACAGGGTCCTTGACTCCGATTACAATAAACAAAACATAAATCATGTGATATCGATAATCCAGGCATAGATGAGAGAAAATGGTTATTGGGGGAATTCTACCTTCTGTTAAAAAAGAAATAATTATGCTGTGAAGAGATTTGAGAATCTTCCTTTGTCGTTTTTTTATTTTTGTCATTTTAGCGACGTCCAAATGTTCATTTTTCGTGAGAAAAGCTAGAAGCCTATAATGCAGTATTGTTCAAAGATTAGACCTGTGAGTAGATTAGATATTAATAAAAAGTATAAATGTTTTTACTTTTATAACTTTAATAAATCAAATAATATTAACATTTTGATTACTAGATATTAGTATATGTATATTAAACTGACAATATACATTCATTTGTGTTTTTTTTTTCAGTAAAGTGCAAATTATGTTCTGGCCTTGGGAAGGCATAGGAGTTTTGAGCCCTACTCATGTTAATTTCTGCTCGTTTTGAGTTTGACTCGGATATTTATTGTAATTTATGTTCGTTTTGGGTTTCATTTATTTATCGATGCTGATTTGTGGTAGTTTCACGCTTGGTTGATTATTTGATTTTATTTTTGCTCATTTTAGGTTAAATAGAGTTCTTTACTTTTCTTTGAAAAACTTATTTTGTGAAAAAAATTTTTAATTTAATTTCTGTTAGTTTTATGTTGAAATAGTCTTTTAAGGAAAAAGAAAATAATTCTTTAAATCTTTTGTTTTTTTAAGACTTTATAGTTTGGCCTGCTATTTGTATGCTGGAAAAAGTTTTCAGCAATTTTTAACAACATACACCCTTTTAAAAATCTGGACACAAATAGTAGTGTTTAATTTAGTTTCATACCTTCTCTAGTTGACCTGAAATAGAAAACTTGATGCCATTCGCAAAAGAAAATCTGTTTACTTTCTTTGATAGCTTGGATACACTTACGCTATTAGTAGAATGGCCCCTATTGACCCCGTACGAACTCCTTATAAGGGCATAGAATACGGACAGGGCACCAAATATGGGCATAGAGTCATTAGGGAGAACACGTGGTTAATGGGGTCAATGACCTAAATTTCCAAGGTGTGTCAACAACAACAACATCGACCTTGACATTCGCTGAGAGCGTGCACTTACAACAACAACATCGACCTTGGAACACCTGTGCTGTCGACCTCAATTCACCTATCGTGAATCAATAATTCCCCTTAAAAACAACAAATTAATTTCTCCTTTCTTGACAGATCAATCAACCAATGACATCATCTGTCAGACTTTAAAAATTTTCGCATAGAAACGATTCTCCAGGAATAGATCCAAGTCATTAATGTCATTGCCTCGGAAACAACTCTTTTGGTCGAACTCCAAAGGATATTAATAACCAAAGGCCATGGAAACAATGGAACATGTTACATGAAACAATGGAACAAAGGCCATGGAACATGGCTCCAAGAAACATCTTAGCGATGAATTGTTTTACCGCGGGAATCAGGTTTCTTATTAATTTGAAATGCATTAGCGCAGAGATGCCAAAAACAAAAGGAACACGCTGAATTACGTTTAGGGATTATTTGGTCGAAACTGTTTTAGACAGGTTATGGAACCATTTCGTCGAAACAGTTAGAGACATTTTAAAAGATGATTTTTGAAGAGATTTTAGAAGAGAATTTAATGGTGAAACTCTGTGGTCGTTATAATACACAAGTTTCATTTGAACAGTGTTGTGAGGTCCTCTAACCCAACCCCAAAGGGTTCCAATCCTCCTACCCCAACCCCGAAGGAAGCCCCCGGTCATCAAAGAACCCCCAAGCTCCCAAAGGGCCACCGGCGCCCCCAAAGGCCCACCCAGACCCCCAAAGGCCATCCCCGGGCCCCCCAAAGTCCCAGCGAGCTCCCAAAGGACCAACGGGGTTCCAAAGGCCCTCCACCGGTCCCCAACTGCCCCCTGGCCCCCCAAAGGCCCCCCCGGTGCCCCAAACGTCCACCATGTGCCCCAAAGGCCCTCCCCCGGCCCCCCAAGGTCCCCCGGGCCCGAGAACCGCCCCCGGGCTGCGCCGTGGGCCCGGACAGCGCCGCAGGATGTGCCGCAGGGATGTGCCGCGGGTCAGGAAAGCGCCGTAGGGGATGTGCCGCAGGGATGCGCCGCAGGATGCGCCGCAGGGATGCGCCGCAAAAAAAAGTAAACTAAAAGTAAAAATTTCGAAATGTTATCCCCCAAACGCCCTCCTCAGACCCCCAAAGGTCCTCCCCCGGTCCCCAAAGGTCCCCCCGAGCTCCCAAAGGACCACCGGCCCTCAAGGGACCCACAGACCCTCAAAGGCTCTCCCCGTCTTTCGGTGATGTGTGTTGTCTGAAACCTATGATTTGGGATGTGTAGTTTGCTACTTCAGGCTTTTCTGAGCTAAGGTTTCCTAGTATTTCCTAGGTGAATGTTGTCTGAAACCAATAGTTTGGGATGAGTAGTTTGCTATTTCAGGCTTTTACGAGCTAGGTTTCTTAGCCTTTCGTTGGTGTGTGTTGACTGAAACTTATGATTTGGGATATGTAGTTTGCTATTTTTGACTTTTCTGAGTTGGATTTCTGAGTCTTTCATAGGTGTGTGGTGTCTGAAACCTATGATTTGGGATGTGTAGTTTGCTATTTTCGACTTTTCTGAGCTTGTTTTCTTATAATTTAATAGGTCTTAGTTGTAATAAAATTATGTTTTGGTATGTCTATATTTATCTTTAATGATTTGCTGATATAAGTTTTTATCGTATTTCTTAGGTGACTGTTGTCTGAAACCAATAGTTTGGGATGAATAGTTTGCTATTTTGACTTTTCTGAGCTAGGTTTCTTAGTCTTTCGTTGGTGTGTTTTGACTGAAACCGATGATTTGGGATATGCAGTCTGCTATTTTAGACTTTTCGGAGCTGGATTTCTTTGTCTTTCATAGGTGTGTGTTGTATGAAACATATGATTTGGGGTGGGTGGATTGCTACTTTTGACTCTTCTGAGCTGGATTTCTTAGACTTTCATATGTGTTTATTGTATGAAAGAAATAGTTTGGGATGACTAGTTTTCTATTTTTGACTTTTTTGAGCTAGGTTTCTTATCAGTTCATAGGTGAGTGTTGTCTGAAACCTAAGATTTGGGATATGTAATTTGCTATTTCCGACTTTTCATAACCGGATTTCTTAGTCTTTCGTAGGTGTGTGGTGTCTGAAACCTATGATTTGGGATGTGTGGGTTGCTATTTTTTTGACTTTTCTGAGCTAGATTTCTTAGCCTATCATATGTGTGTCCTTTCAGAAAATTATGATTTGGGAGGTGTAGTTTGCTTTTTGGACTTTTCAGAGCTAGGATTCTTAGTCACTCATAGGTGTTTGTTGTCTGAAACTCCGGGTTTGGGATGAATAGTTTGCTATTTCAGACTTTTCTGAGCTAGTTTTCTTAGTATTTCGTTGGTGAATGCTGTCTGAAACTTATGATTTGGGATATGTAAATTACTATTTTTGACTTTTCTGAGTTGGATTTCTTAGTCTTTTCATAGGTGTGTAGTGTATGAAACCTATGATTTGGGATGTGTAGTTTGCTATTTTCGATTTTTCTGAGCTAGGTTTCTTAGCCTTTCATAGGTTTGCGTTGTCAGAACATTATGTTTTGGGATGTATAGTTTGCTATTTCAGGCTTTCCTGAGCTAAGATTTTCTAGTATTTCATAGGTGAATGTTGTCTGAAACCAAAAGTTTGGGATGAGTAGTTTGCTATTTTTGACTTTTCTGAGCTAGGTTTCTTAGTCTTTCGTTGGTGTGTGTTGACTGAAAACTATGATTTGGGATATTTAGTTTGCTATTTTTGACTTTTCTGAGCTGGATTTCTTAGCCTTTTCAAAGGTGTTTGTTGTCTGAAACCTATGATTTTGGATGGGTGGATTGCTACTTTTGACTTTTCTGAGCTGGATTTCTTAGCCTTTCATATGTGTTTGTTGTCTGAAACCTATAGTTTGGGATGACTAGTTTGCTATTTTTGACTTTTCTGAGCTAGGTTTCTTAGCCGTTCATAGGTGAGTGGTGTCTGAAACCTATGATTTAGGATATGTAATTTACTATTTTTGACTTTTTTGAACCGGATTACTTAGTCTGTCGTAGGTGTGTGCTGTCTGAATCTTATGATTTGGGGGGTGTGTGGGTTGCTATTTTTTTAAAGTTCTGAGCAGGATTTCATATCCTTTCTTAGTTGTGTGTTTTTTGAAAACTATGAAATGGGATGGTTAATTTGCTATTTTGACTTTTCTGAGCTAGATTTCTTAGCCTTTCATAGGTGTGTCCTTTCAGAAAATTATGATTTGGGAGGTATAGTTTGCTTTTTGGACTTTTCAGAGCTAGGATTTTTAGTCACTCATAGGTGTTTGTTGTCTGAAACTTCGAGTTTGGGATGAGTAGTTGGCTATTTCAGACTTTTCTGAGCTAAGGTTTCTTAGTATTTCGTAGGTGAATGCTGTCTGAAACTTATGATTTGGGATATAGTATTTCGTAGGTGAATGCTGTCTGAAACTTATGACATGGGCTATGTAAATTACTATTTCGGGCTTTTCTGACTTGGATTTCTTAGTCTTTCATAGGTGTGTGTTGTCTGAAACCTATGATTTGGGATGTGTAGTTTGCTATTTTTGACTTTTCTGAGCTAGGTTTCCTAGCCTTTCATAGGTATGTATTGTCTGAAACTTATGATTTGGGATATGTAGTTTGCTATTTTTGACTTTTCTGAGCTAGGTTTCTTAGTCTTTCGTTGGTGTATGTTGACTGAAACCTATGATTTGGGATGTGTGAGTTGCTATTTTTGACTTTTCCGAGCTAGATTTCTTAGTCTTTCGTAGGTGTATAGTGTCTGAAACCTATGATTTGGAATGTGTAGTTTGCTATTTTCGACTTTTCTGAGCTAGGTTTCTTAGCCTTTCATAGGTATGTGTTGTCAGAACATTATGATTTGGGATGTATAGTTTGCTATTTCCGGCTTTTCTGAGCTAAGGTTTTCTAGTATTTCGTAGGTGAATGCTGTCTGAAACCAATAGTTTGGGATGAGTAGTTTGCTATTATTGACTTGTCAGAGCTAGGTTTCTTAGTCTTTCGTTGGTGTGTGTTGTCTGAAACCTATGATTTGGGATATGTAGTTTGCTATTTTTGACTTTT
The DNA here is from genome assembly GCF_049724085.1 of Artemia sp. Qi Xiang Cuo. NCBI lineage: Eukaryota > Metazoa > Arthropoda > Branchiopoda > Anostraca > Artemiidae > Artemia > Artemia sp. Qi Xiang Cuo. The sequence continues at coordinate 27,295,279 of NC_142808.1, read as the reverse complement.
CTGAGCTGGATTTCTTAGTCTTTCATAGGTGTGTGTTGTCTGAAACCTATGATTTGGGATGGGTGGATTGCTACTTTTGACTTGTCTGAGCTGGATTTTTTAGCCTTTCATAGGTGTTTGTTGTCTGAAACATATAGTTTGGGAGGACTAGTTTGCTATTTTTGACTTTTCTGAGCTAGTTTTATTAGACGTTCTTAGGTTAGTGTTGTCTGATACCTTTGTTTTGTGATATGTACTTTGCTTTTTCTGACTTTTCATATCCGGATTTCTTAGTCTTTCGTAGGTGTGTGATGTCTGAAACCTATGATTTGGGGGTGTGTGGGTTGATATTTTTTGACTTTTCTGAGCAGGATTTCATAGCCATTCGTAGTTGTGTGTTGACTGAAACCTATGAATTGGGATGGTTAATTTGCTATTTTTGACTTTTCTGAGCTAGATTTCTCAGCCTTTCATAGGTGTGTTCTTTCAGAAAATTAGGATTTGGGAGGTATACTTTGCTTTTTGGACTTTTCAGAGCTAGGATTCCTAGTCACTCATAGGTGTTTATTGTCTGAAACTTCGAGTTTGGGATGAGTAGTTGGCTATTTCAGACTTTTTTTAGCTAAGGTTTCTTAGTATTTCGTAGGTGAATGCTGTCTGAAACTTATGATTTGGGATATAGTATTTCGTAGGTGAATGCTGTCTGAAACTTATGATAAGGGATATGTAAATTACTATTTAGGGCTTTTCTGAGTTGGATTTCTTAGTCTTTCATAGGTGTGTGATGTCTGAAACCTATGATTTGGGATGTGTAGTTTGCTATTTTCGACTTTTCTGAGCTAGGTTTCTTAGTCTTTCGTTGGTGTGTGTTGACTGAAACCTATGATTTGGGATACGTAGTTTGCTATTTTTGACTTGTCTGAGCTAAGGTTTTCTTAGTCTTTCGTTGGTGTATGTTGACTGAAACCTATGATTTGGGATATGTAGTTTACTATTTTTGACTTTTCTGAGTTTGTTTTCTTAGTCTTTTCATAGGTGTGTGGTGAATGAAACCTATGATTTGTGATGTGTAATTTGCTATTTTAGACTTTTCTGAGCTGGTTTTATTAGAATTTCATAGGTGTGTGTTGTCTGAAACCTATAGTTTGGGATGTCTAGTTTGTTATTTTTGACTTTTCTGAGCTAGATTTCTTAGCCTTTCATAGGTGTGTCCTTTCAGGAAACTATGATTTGGGAATATGTAAATTACTATTTCGGGCTTTTCTGAGTTGGATTTCTTAGTCTTTCATAGGTATGTGTTGTCTGAAACCTATGATTTGGGATGTGTGGGTTGCTATTTTTTTACTTTTCCGAGCTAGATTTCTTAGTCGTTCATAGGTGATTGCTGTCTGAAACTTATTATTTGGGGTGGTTAATTTGCTATTTCCGGCTTTTTATTAGCTAGGTTTCATAGCCTTTCATAGGTGTATGTTGTCAGAAAATTACGATTTGGGATGTGTAGTTTGCTATTTGAACTTTTCAGAGCTATGATTCTTAGTCCATCATAGGTGTTTGTTGTCTGAAACCAATAGTTTGGGATGACTAGTTTGCTATTTCAGACTTTTCTGAGCTAGATTTCTTAGCCACTCATAGGAGTGTGTTGTCTGAAACTTAGGATTTGGGATATGTAAATTACGTTTTCGGGATTTTCTGAGTTGGACACTTCTAAATTTTTCCACACACGAAAACTTACACACACACACGTCAAAACTTAAACACACAAAAGATTAGGAACACAAAAACTTACACACACACACACACACACAAACTAACACAAACACTCAAAATTAAAACCCACACTCAAAAAATAACATGCAAACAAAAACTTAAATGTACAAACAAACTAACACACACACAAAAACTGAAACATACTCACAAAAACTTACACACACACACAAAAACTTACACACACACACTAAAACTTACACACACATACACACACACACACACACATACATACAAAAAACTTACACATGCACACGAAAACTTACATTCACACAAAAACTTTAATTCACACAAAAACTTACACACACTTACAAAAACTAACACTCACACAAAAAAACTTACACACACACACGATCACTTACACACACAAACGAAAACTATCACACACACATACACGCAAAAAAATACACACCCACACACAAGAAAACATACACACACACACAAGAAAAAATACACAAACACGCCTAAAAATAAACACAAAAAAAATTACACACACACACACACACAAAAACTTACAAATTCACTCTAAAAAATACATTAACACAAAATATTAAATGCACACAAAAAATTACAAGCACACACACAAACACACACACAAAACACACAAACAAACACGCACAAACTATCACTGACACAAAAACTCACACAATCAAATAAGCGCACTAACTTACAAACACAAATACACACACACACACACAAAAACTTACATATGCACACAAAAACTTACATGGACACAAAAACTTACATACACACAAAAACTTACACACACACACACACACACACACAAAACAAACACACACACACACACACGAAAACTAACACACACACACCAAAACACACACAAAAAAACACAAACACACACACAAAAAAACACAAAAACAAAAAAAAACTTACACATGAACACAACAAAAACTCACACACACACTCACAAAAACTTACAAACAAAAACACACACACAAAAACAACAAACACACACACAAACGAAAACACACACACACACACCAACAATTACACAAACAAAAACTCATACACACACACAAACAAAAACAAACTCTTACACACACACACACACACACAAAAACTTACAAACATACAAAAACAAACAAACAAACTTACAAACACACACAAAAAATTAAAAAAAAAAAAAACATATTTCACACGAAAACACTTACACACACACACACACAAAAACTTAAATCTACACGCAAAAGCTAACACAAAAACAATATAACATGAACACACAAACATATACACACACACAAAAACTAAAATGGACGCGAAAAAACTTAAAACCCCACAAAAACAAAAAAACAAAAAAAAACTCACACACACACA